>NC_084793.1:203843741-204146772 GCF_963169125.1 Humulus lupulus
AATACTAATCAAAATATATTTTTTAAATAAAAAATCTTATTAATAATAAAAAATAAATAAAATATTTAATTTTTTTCCTTATTCGTTTCCTTCCCATCTCGTTTGTCTTCTCCTTCCTTCTTCTTTTTCGTCTGTAGATCTAGACCACAACTTTAGGCACAAGCATGGTAGCAAATCTAGACCATGACTTCAAGCGTGGGCATGGAGGCAAATCTAGACCACGACTTGAGTGACAAGCTTCACAAGCGACTTAGAGCAGCGGGCGGGCATGGTGACGGCGATCTTGCTGCAGCAATGAGAGATTAGGCTTAGACTAACAGGGAATGTTTGGGTTTAAATCAAAGATATGAAATTTGGGTTTTCTTTCATTCAATCTATATTTTTTTTTTGGGGGGGGGGGGGGGGGGGGGGGGGGGGGTCTGATATTCTGCTACATTCATTGAATTGAAAATATGATTTTGTTCTTGATGAAAATGAGTTGTAATGGTTTTTTGGTTTTGATGATGGTGGTTTTTAATTTGGGTTAGATGCTTGAAGGTGTTGAATTTTTTGTGGCTATGGAAGTTGTGGAAGAAACATGTGGAGAGATTTAGAAATAAAAGGGAAAAAAAGTGATAATTTATTGATTTTTATCTATTAAATTGGGGAAAAAATTTTGGTTTCGTTAAATCTGGAATTGTTGAAACTAGGTTTGTTGGGGTTTGAATCTGGTAGAAGCAGCGAAGGCCATGGGAGGAAGAATTAAAAGAAAAAAAAATGTAATTGAATTTTTTTAATTTAGATTTTGGTATAGTTTAATTGTTTTTAGTTAAATTTTGGGGTTTAATTATTGTTGTAAAAGATATTTTAGGGATTAAATTTAATTAATTAATTATAAATTAAATTTTGTTATTAATATATATTTTTCATTAATTTTTTATTATTTCAAATTCAATTAATAAATTTTGTTTGAAAAAATTATGACGTGGACCAGCTCACATCTGTGATTAAGAGCAACGCCAATGGTGGCTACCCCATTGGTTGCCTAAAATGTCCAAATCTTCACAAAATATAACTTTTTATTTTCTCTCTCATCCACATATCTTTTGTCAACATTTTCCATAAAAATGCTCAAATGCTAAGCCACCTCAAAAGTTGTCAACTATGGTCCCACATATTATTATTTGATAAATTATTTTGTAATTATAAATATTGTCACACTAAATTTTTTAAATTCATATATTAATATAAATAAATATTACATGAAATTTAAGTTAGGCGAAATTTAAAATAGCTCATAAAATGACATAATCATAATTAATCAACCTAACATAATAAAAAAATACATAGAAATTACAACTTCAGGATATTAGTCTTAATATAAGTACACAAATTTTCATGATTTTTCTTTTGCTCTAGAGTCATATGTGACGTGTTCATGATGAGATAATCCATGTATTTTGTCATCCTATTATCTTGTGCCTCTTTCTCCCTTATCGCCACCAATTTCTCCAATGTAGATGCTTTCCGTTCACTAATCTCTATAAATGTAGTATGTGTGTCTTTTTTTCCCTTCCATTTTTCTCTTTGATGCCTTTTGGCCAGTAGGGCGCACTTCATGTACTTCATCATCACTGATGTCTGTATTGGATGATGAATTATATGCCCCTGATTCTACACCTTTGTTCTCTTACAACCTTTTGGTTGGTACATTGTATTCTATTTCAGGACATCCTTTAGAAATCTCCAACAGTCTACAAGCAAAACATTTGAGTTGTTATTTTCAGATTTATACATTTGATGTGCATTCTCAAGAAAATTCTTACCAGACCAACCACTGTGATGAGCTTGTTGTACTCGCTTATATATAACACCCATTGAAACTTGCCACCTTTTGATTCATCTTGTTCCAATGGTTTTTGCATTGCCTTCCAGTTCTTGTTTTCTCACTTTTTTTGCTAGTGTTGAAGTACTCTGTGACCCGAGCCCAGAAATTTTCAAAAGTTTGGTCATTCCCTAGGATGGCATCCTTAGATGTATTAAGCCATCCACTCATCAGAAGTATAGTTTCTTCCTTGATCCATTTGACTTTACCTTTATGGTTTTATTCATTTTCATTGTGTAAAACTACATTTTTCAACCCTTCAACACCATGTTCGGGTTGGGTTTCAGAGAAAGATGTTGATGACGTTTCACGATTCAAATCAATACTAGACTTTTCCATACTTGGCCTATAATTTCTTGAAACCATTTCAGGTTGGTGTAGGGAAGGCGTATGAAAGACATATGGTAGTGAATTTCCTAGTGTGAAGAATGGAGCATGTTAGGTGTCTCAAATAGCCAAAAATTTTGAAATGGTAAGAGGACATGAGATAATTTTGAGAATTTGGAAAATTTTGGTTCAATTGAGAATATTGAAAATGTGGATTTTAGGGATTAATAGAAGGATAATTTTGAAAATTTTGATTGAATTAGGAATATTGAAAATTTAGATTTTAGGGGTTGGTATGTGGAGAATTTGATGAATTTTGAAAAACTTGGGAATATTGAAATTTTTTATTTTAGGAGTTGGTATGTGGATAATTTTGAGAATTTTGGGAATCCATTGGTAAGAAAAGAAAATTTGTGATATTGATAATTTTGAAGAAAAATGTATGAAATGGTGTGAAAATTGAATGAAATGGATGAGTATTTATAAAAGAAAAAAATTGTTTGATAAAAGAAAAAAACAACGGTAAAAAAAATGGTCAAAATTTGGACCGTTTCTTTACAAGATTGTAACGTTACATTATATATATATATAAAGGAGGAAAGCACAGTTGCCTCTATCAGGCAACAGGTGCTTCAATTTTGAGAGCCACGAATGCTTTCCGGTGTTGGGACTCTCTATTGGGATTAATGTCATTTAAAGCATATCTTTTTAACAATTTTTTATGAAATAAATAATTGAAATGAATTTTTGCATATATTTTTTGTTTAATATTATGATTTGAATAATATTATATGAATAACAGAAAATTCTCACATTCGTTATTGTGACTACAATCTTATATTGGTACGAAATGATTAAGATTGCAGGGAACGAATTTAAACAGTTCGCAGTAAAACAAAGTTATGTGGAATCTTTGGAATAAATATTTGAAGTATGGTTCACTAGTGTTATGTGTACATGTAATATAGATCTGAATTACTTATGTAGTAGGACATCTTAGTAGAGGTACTTTGTATAAAGTGGTTATACATGAACAAGACCCGATATGTTATTAATACTTATTAATATTTTTTACTTTATAAGTATTAAACATATCAATAAGATGATCATATAAAAATTTATCTTAATCCCGAGGTTATTATGAACTCTTGTTTATGACATATGAGTTCTTTGATTCACTCATTGTGGTTTGTCAGAATGATCAGGCTGAAAACTTTTGCTTTTGGAACTCATTGATGTAAATGGCTGGGGACATAATATACAAATATGTAATTTATACCTGTCTGAGAGGAATTGAATAATGTTCTCTTAAGGGTTGGCTTTAGGAACTGAAAGGTTATTAAGCTCAAATTCATAAATCAGTTTATGCATTAACCTTCACTAGTAAAGTTAGAGGTACTTAAGGAAACAAGATATAATTATAAATTTTTGACGGTAATTAATTCCTACTTTAATTATGGGCCATTGATAGATGATTGAAGCATATGTAGTGATTAAATCAATGGACACTTTTATGTTTTAAAAGTACTCAATAAATAAATGTTTATAATTACAAGAGTGCATTCTCATATTTTTAGTGAAATAATATTGAGATTAATAAATTAAGGTTATTATATTAAAGAGTTTTAATTAATAATCTAAATTTATTGGAGCTTGAAATTATAGGTCCATAGGTCCCCGATATGGCTCTATTAACGATATTCAAGGTAAGAGTTGAAATTGGGAAAAATCTGGAAAATGACATTTTTGAAAGAAATTTGTTCTTCAGGGAATGTAATTGAGACAAAGTAATTAATTAATCTAATATTTTTTTAAATTAATTAATTTTATTTTTTAATTAAAATGACATTTTCGAAAATACATTTAAATAATTTTGAATTAATTAGCTTTATTTATTTAAATAAAGTGAAAAAGATATTTATGATAATTCAAATTGGATTTGAATTTGAAATTATATTTATTCTTTAATTAATTTGATAAATAAGTTATTAGGTTTAGATGTTTTTAAATAAATAATTATTGAATAATAATTAAAAAAAATGGTTGGAACACATCCTTGAAAACAGGGATGTGTTACACGCCAACTACAATGCATGCACTTTAGTTGGTGTGTAACAGAGTCCAAGAATAGGTCTTGGATATTTATTTTATTTATTTAATTATTTAATAATTGATTCATAATTTGAATTTTGAATTGTTTGAATTTTTAATTTCAAAAATTTAATTAATTCTTTTGTAAATCTATTAGATGGAAATAGTTTTTAACATAAGTCTTTTAATAGAAAGAAAATAGATCGTATTATTTTCTCTATCCCTAAAATCTGTCTCGGACCTAATATTCCAAGATCTCATTTGTTGAGCATTCCTGTGAATCACAAATTTTTCTCTACCATTACTCTACGTGCCCACACACGTCTTGAGGTGTAGAGATACATCTTCGAAGACCTTGGTTTGAGTATTTTGAAGAAATGGTTTGGATTGGAAGCTCGTTGGAGATACAAAAAGATAGCGAGGACTCTTGATAGTTCTTCAACTACTAAATCCTCGTCTTTTATTTTTCTTTGATTAATGTATTGCATGTTAATGGATCTGATTATTTAAAGTTTGTTTAAATAAAAAAATTTGAAATCTTTGAGCCCAACACCTCGTGCTTTCCGCTGCACACATGGTAAACTAGTTACGAACAATTAGGTCTAGAGCGGCCATTAATCTCTGCATGCATTAATTACTATGTGGGTATAATATGCATTCTTATATTATCGTAATATGTGATGAATGGATGGATGATTATTTTGGTGAATGTACGTTCTTAAGAGTCGTTAAATATATGGTGTTTTGGGTTTAGGAATTGTTCTTATTTTTCTAGATCTACAAAATTTTAAGACATATGGGGCGTAGGATTTTCTGTAGTTTTATTTTCTACATTTAAAATTATTTGCAACAAGATGTAATTCCGAGCCCCAAGACTGCCGAGACCCTCTCGGCATCTGCTGGCCAGTACCCAGGCGCCTTTGCATCGCGCGCACCCGGTGCACCTACGCCCGAGCCTCTAGTTGCACCCCTACGTGCCCAGCTCACCACACCCCTGCTCACCTGGCTCCCTGCACACCTGTGCGCCTGGTGTCAAGGGCCAGCTAATTGGGTACTCCAAGTAGACGGAACGTGCAACACTTGCAGACACTTCAAGCTAGCAAGTCAGCCTACAACACACACCTACAGGCAAACAAACTCAGTGGTTAGCCACAAACACAGCTCGGACATGCAACGGGCAATAACGAAGTATGAGCAAGCACAAAGCAAGTCATTCCTTGGAATGCCCACACAACACAAAGCACACAACAAGGCAAGTGGCACGCAATGGCCCAACGAAGATGACAAACAAGTAACACATAGGCAATAAGGAAGCATACAAGGGCAAGTATGGATAAACATCATTTTATTAATATATAGCCTTGATAAGGCAAGGGAGCACACAGCTTTGGCCCCTATCTGCTGGTGGCCATGGTGCTTCCCTAAGTCACCAGGTCACCTCCCCCTAAGGAGCCTTCTAGGGATACAAGGTCTTCCCAGTAACATATATGATTTTTGTGTGGGAGACATATGCATAATTAAAAAATTTCCACTACCCTACCCCATGAGGTTGCTTGGTGCAAGACTTGACTGATGATCAAGCACCAAGGCATGCTCACTTTCAAAATGACCCCATGTGGGTGTGCCAAAGGGGTAGCACACCACACTCTCCCCCACTCAATTCTTCGGCGTCCTCGAAGAAGTAGCTTGTAGATCTTCAATCTTCTGCGTGAGCTTCTTCAAGTCTTCCGCCTTCTCCCAGCTGATCTCGTCATCTACAAGCCCCTTCCATTTTACCAGATACTCCTTATGCTTTTTACGATCAGTGGTGACCGTCCTCTCCGCCAGGATTTCTTCAGGTTGATGCTTACTCCTTGATTGAATGATGACTCCTCCTCTGGTTGACTGGTTGTGCTCTGGATTTGCTGGATCTTCATGATACGGCTACAAGTTGCTGACGTGAAGGACCGAGCGTATCTTCATCCATGCTGGTAGGTCGAATTTGTAGGAAGTTAGGCCAACTTTTGAGATGATTAAGACCGGACCCTCGTACTTGCGAACAAGTCTGATGTCTTTGTCCCCTCGGAATCTCAACTGTTTGGGCCTTAGCTTGATTAACACTAAGTCACCTGCATTGAACTCCAGTGGTATGCGCTTCTGATCTTTCCACTTCTTCATTCTTCTTGATGCTTTTTCTAAATAAGCTCGAGCAATCTCTGTCGTTTTCTTCCAGTCTTTTGTGAAGTGAAAGGCTCGCGGGTTCCAACCGTGGTATTCATCCACTGGTGGGGCAACAGTGGCTGTTGTCCATTAACAACTTCAAAAGGGCTCTTATTCGATGAAGAACTCTTTTGAGAGTTGAAGCAAAATTGAGCTACATCGAGTAGTTGCGGCCAGTTCTTCTGATTGGCATTGACAAAGTGGCACAAGTACTCCTCCAACATCCTGTTGAATCTTTCTGTCTACCCATCTGTCTATGGATGGTTGCTTGAGGATATGTTCAATTGTGACCCCAAGAGACTGAATATTTTAGACCAAAAGGTCCCAGTGAATCTTCCATCTCGGCCACTAACAATGTTCTGGGGCACTCCCCAATATTTGACAATATGCTTGAAGAATTGTCGTGCTGTCTCCTCTGCCGAACAGTACTTCAACACCAGGATGAATGTTGTGTACTTCGAGAATCTGTCCATAACCACCAAGATCGCACTTAAATCCCCTGTCTTTGGTAGGCTGGTTATAAAGTCAAGTGAGACAGTCTCCCATGGTTGGCTTGGGACTCGCAACGGCTCCAACAACCCAGGTGTCTTGTTCCTTTTGACCTTGTCTTGCTGACAGATGAGACAGGTCTTGGTGTACTCCACTACATCATCTCGCAGTTGTGGCCAGTAGTATCCCTGCTTTAAAAGGGCATGCGTTCTCTGCCACCCTAGATGACCTTCCCACAAGGTGTCATGACACTCGCTTAGTAATGTCTTCTGCAAATCTCCAGCTTTCGGAACATACAAGCGGGCCCCTTTGGCCCACAGAAGGTCATTCTCCACCCAGAACTGGCGAGTCTTGCCTTCTTTCACAAGCTTTAGGATGGTTCTGACAACCGGTTCTTTCTCCAGTTTTTCTTTGATGCGCTCCTTGAGTGGGCTATTCACCACGCTAGCTGACAAATTAGCCAAGATCTTTAGAGTCACCAATTTTGCTTTGCGGCTCAAGGCATCAGCTGCCTGGTTCAAGTGTCCTGCCTTGTGCTCAAAACAGAAGCCGAATTCTGCCACGAACTCCTGCCATCGAGCCTGCTTAGGGGTCAGTTTCGGCTGTGTAAGGAAATGACTAACCACTGCATTATCTGTCTTCACCACAAACTTCGACCCCAGCAAGTAATGTCTCCACACTCGCAAGCAATGGATAACCGCGAGGAGTTCCTTCTCCTGGGCAGTATACTGCCTCTCAGCTTCAGACAGCTTGCGACTCTCATACGCTACCGGGTGGTCTTCTTGTACCAGTACCCCTCCCAAAGCATAATCTAATGCATTTGTCTGTACTTCGAAGGGCTTGCTAACATCTGGCAAGGCAAGAACATGATCCTTCATCATGGCTTCCTTCAAAATCCCGAATACTTCAGCACACTTGTCAGTCCACGCCCAAGTCACACCCTTTTTCAGCAGCTCGGTCAAGGGTGTCGCTCTTGAGTAGCCGTCCACAAATCGCCTATAGTAGTTGGCTAGGCCCAAGAAAGAGCAGAGTTCTTTCACGTTTGTGGGGGCTTTCCATTCTTGGATTGCCCTCAGCTTCTCCAGATCCATACGAATTTGACCACGTTCCACAACGTGGCCTAGGAACTTGATGCTCTCCTTTGCAAATGAGCATTTCTCGCACTTCACATATAGTTGGTTTTCTCTCAACTTCTGAAACACTTGAGCCAAGTGTTCTTGATGCTCTTCAATCGTGGCGCTATAAACCACGATATCATCCAAGTACACCACCACAAACTTATCTAGATACTCGTGGAATACTTGGTTCATCAGTGTGCAGAAAGTGGCATGTGTATTTATCAACCCAAACAGCATTACCTGAAACTCAAATGCTCCTTATCGAGTAACGCATGTTGTCTTTGGTTCATCCCCCATCTGCCATCCTCACCTGATAATAGCCCGATCTCAAGTCCATCTTTGTGAAATATTTGGCTCCACTTAGCTGGTCGAACAAATCAGCTATCAGAGGGATGGGGTAGGTGTTGCAAACTATCACCTTGTTGAGAGCCCTATAATCAATGCACAGTCTCAAGCTCCCATCGTGTTTCTTCTGGAATAGCACACGTGCGCCAAATGGCGCCTTTGACGGTCTGATGAAGCCTGCCTCCAATAATTCCTTTAGTTGCTTCCTCAACTCTTCTAGCTCAGGGGGTGCCATTCTGTAAGGCGCTTTTGTTGGAGGTTTTGCTCCCAGCACCAGCTCTATCTAGTGATCAATCCCCCTTCTTGGTGGCAATGCTTTGGGGAGTTTATCTAGCATCACGTCCCCATACATCTTCAAGACCCTCGTAATTTCAAGTGGAACAATCTCTTCCACTGTTTCTTCGAACACGGTGGGTACCGCTACATAAGTGGGCTCCTGTTTCTTCACACCCTTCTTGAATTGTAAAGCTGATAGAAGCTTCACACCAGGGGGTGGTTTCACCTTTGCAGGCACCATTGAAGGAGTTTCTCCCATTATGAGCAAACTCCCAGTAGCGGGAATCGGGATGGCACCTTTCTCAGTTAGGAAGTCCATTCCCAAAACTACGCCAAAGTCATCCATATGGACCACCACTAAGTCAGTCTGCCCCTCCCACGTGTCGATCTTAACTTTTACTCCCTTAGCCACTCCAATTGTGGTCAAGGCCTTGGAGTTGACCACTTTCATGTGGCCTGCATCTTTCTCCAATTTTAGTCCCAATCGTTTGGCTTCGAGTTCTAAGATGAAGTTGTGGGTGGCGTCAGTATCAATCATCACGCTTTTGGCGGGCTTGTCGTTGATGGTGGCATCCACAAACATTAGCCCCTTCCCCAGGGTCTTCTTCCCTTTTTCGCCATGCTTCTTGAGAGCATTCAATAGGCGGACAGCGCCCATGTGCGCGTACTCTTCATCCTCCTCTTCTCCTTCGCGATCTTCTTCTTGGCCAATGAGGGCATTCAACTTTCCTTGTAAGGGCAAACTGTCGACTTATGTGGTCCCTTGCAGAGCCAACAAGCCAGCGACTTCCTCCCTGCAGCAGCATCTATACTGTAAGAAGAATTGGACTATGTTGTCCTCTTCTCTCCCCCACTCTTTCCCTACCATGACTTCCCAGACTTCTTACTCCTAGCGCTACTTAAACTGGTTGGAGGGGTAGCCCTTTTCGGCAGGCTGCTCTTCGGAGTGTAGTCTGTTAAGCGTTCAGCAGCAGCTTGAGCGGTGGCTAGCTCAGACACATGCTGTCTCTGAAGTTCTTGCTTGGCCCACGGTTTCAATCCCTTGAGGAATCAGAAGAGCTTGTTTACTTCGGACATGTCCTTTATATCGAACATTAGTCCCGAAAACTTCTTCACATATTCTCGGACTGTCCCGACTTGTTTAAGCTCTCTCAACTGGCGTCGAGCCATGTAGGCGACATTTTCTAGCAGAAATTGCATCTTCAGTTCTCTCTTCAAGTCACCCCAAGATGTGATGGTGCATCTACCATTCTCAATATCGTCATACTTTGTCCTCCACCACACCTTGGCATCCCCAGACAAGTACATGGTAGCCATGGCGGCCATTCCTTCTTCAGAATCAGCCCGCACGGCTCTAAAATAGTGTTCCATGTCGAAGAGAAAATTTTCCAAGTCCTTCGCGTCTCTAGCCCCATTATAGGGCCTCGACTCAGGCACTTTAACTCGGCCATATTCCATACCAATCGACCCTGTTGCAGGTGCATTCCCAACCGCTCGCATGGTTAGGTTTACCTTTGCAGTTAGCTCAGTTATTTCTTCTTTGAGCAAGCCAACTGCCTCCCTGCAGTCTTCCGTAGTATCATTTATGGAAACTTGTTGTTCCTTCAACATGCTCTCCACCGTCGCAATGCACTCTTCCCACCGAGGGGAAATAGAAGTACTTGTTGGAATGTTTCTTTGCTCCAACGCGATTATTCTGGATAGGAGAACATCGTTTTCCTTCTCTAGCGTAGCTATGCGATTGTTTGCATGTGACGATACAGAGTTATGACTTGCAGAGGAAAGATCCCTGACCCTTTCTTCCAGGCCATCTAACTCCCCCACACGTTTCTCAAGTGCTTCGATCCTCTGAGTGTTGCTCACCATTAGTGTATGTTGACGGTGAGAACTCGTCAACCAAGTTAAGTTAGAAAAACATAAATGTAGAGATTATCAAAAGAAAAACTTTGAAGATCAAATTGGAAACTTAAAGAACACTTGCAAAAGAAAAATGATGAACTGAAGTTGTATTTCTTATGGTGTAGTGCTACAATGATTTTTCCAACCCCCTTCCAAGTGGAAGTGGAGTTTCTTTTATAGTGGGCTCTAATGGCCCCTGATACAATGTGGTCCAGGGGACCAGGCAGAACGCAAGTACACTGTCAGGTGAGTGGTCTCAGGGGTAGTGGTGTTGGTTCCAGTACATGACCAGGTACCATGAGGATGTCTCCACTACTTGATCCGTACAAATGTCAGAGGAATGGTGCCAGGCATAGTGGTGCAGGCAGTGGTAGTGTCGACTCTGACATCTGGCCATAGACACACAGGCCATGCCCTCTCTCCTAGTACTCCCACTACTTGTCTGGCATGAGTATTTGGATCGGGCATACGGGGCCCTGCAGGTCGTACCCCGTACAATATCGTACTAGTATGATCCTTTCGATTCGTACTGGAGCCTCTAAAAATTGGGGTCTCCATAGGTCTTTGTAAAAGATACCGCATCGAGGTATAGGGAATGGGACACTTGATGCATGTAAGGGTCGTGGTGTGAGGTGGGGCTCTCGGGTCCTTGGCGCGAGATGCCCGAAGCACCTCAAGGCCACCCATGGACATAGGTGATAGGTACGTGGCCTCGCCAGATGTCTGGGTGTGCGAGGCGAGATGCCTCCCTTGCGAGTCCCTTGGTGGCGCGGCTCCCCTGACGCGAGGCCTCCCTCGCGAGGCCCCTTGATGGCACGAAGCCTCCTTCGCGAGGCCCTTGGTGGCGCGAGGCCTCCCTCGCGAGGCCCCCTGATGGTGCGACTCCCCTGGCGCAAGGCCTCCTTCGCAAGGCCCTTGGTGGCGCGAGACCCCCCTCGGGAGGCCCCCTGATGGTGCAGATCCCATGCCGCTCGCAATGCCATGAAGGGTACACGTCTCGTGAGGCCCCTTTGGACGCGGTCGTGGCGAGGCCCCTAAGGACACGCCTCTCTCGAGGCCCCTTAGGACACGGCTGTGACGAGGCCATGGGCGCGCGGGCACGAGGCCAGGCGCGCGCGAGCGAGAGAGGGAGTCCTTGAGCAGCTTGTGCGAGACGCCTGAAGCACCTCAGGCTCACCCATGAGGCGTGGGTGATAGGTGCGTGAGACGGGTCTCGCGAGGTGCAGGGCTAGGCGTGAGAGGTCCCACGGGGTGCCTGGGTGCTAGGCATGCCAGTAATAGCCTTACGTGCCTCCTTGCGAGAAGATGATGGCCAAGGGCCTCGCAGCATAGGCATATATTTAAGAGTTTATGAAACCTTAGCATGCGCTTTTGGCCTTTTTACAAATGTGGGATTTTGACCGTCCATACTTACCCCCCGGTCTAGGAGAGGACCTTTAGGTGCTCTAGTAGACTCTTCTCTTCAATTCTTATAAATAGGCCCCCATGCCAAGTCTATTATTTACATTTCATCTCCTTAGCTTAGTGGCATTTAGATCCTTGCTCCCTTCAAGAGGTAAGGGGTTCAATCCCCCACAACCTCACTTTTGATGTAGTTTTCTCCCCCTTTTTTTTTTATATGTGAGCTAATTTTTGGTATGTCTATATCCCTTCATATATTTGGAGGCTAATACATCTTTTCTGTTTATTTTTGCAAACGCGTACTTTCGACTATTTGGCTCTTTTGGACCGTGACGGTACTTCTGGCCCCTTGCCTCCTTTTGACCACGACAGCATTTCATTTTTCCTACTTGAGGTATATTCTCTTTTTCCCTTATGTTTATTGGGTCCACATTAGCACCACTCGGGATGGGGTATTTTGGCCTGAGCCCGTCGTGAGTTAGCCTTGAGGCATGCCTCTTTATTCACACCCCGTAGCGGGTCATTTAGAGTGTATTGTGCCTAGAAGTTTTGAGCCCATTCCTTTGTGTTTTGTAGCAATCCTCTCATTTATACATGAACCCTTTTTTCTTTCGGGACGAGGTGTCATGGCAAGTGATGGTCCATTCGGCATTCCTCCGGGGGTTGAGTTTGTTGACTTGTCTTCAGACTCAGAGTCCCCTGAGGAAAACCCTTACCAAGACCATGACTCCTTAAGGCAGGCCCGTATTCTTCATCTTGAGCACATGGCTGAACTTAGGCATAACATTTGGGTGGTGGAGAGTGAAATTGACTCGGTGTTGAGAGGAGACGGAGCACCTTTCCCCCCTGACCTTTGTGACCACGTAGCGAGCCTTAGGGTGACCCTTTTAGATTTGTAGGGGGAGTTGGAGTTTATGGAGGGACATCTTCCGCCTGAGCCTTCTAGCCCATCCTCTCCTGATGATTGTCATGGGGCCGCTTATGCTTCTCTTCAGCCCTTATTTTCGATCTTCCCTAGCTTAGCACTTCCGCAGCCGATGCCCCGGTGGAAGACTCTTGCTAGGAAGAGAAAATGGAGGGTCAAGTGTTCTGTCTCTTCCTCACCTTTTTCTTTTGGTTTTGCAGATATGCCGAAGGGACGATGATAGGTATCCATCAATGAACAAGACGATGCCCCTTTATTGGCATCCACCCTGGTGTCCCACGTGTCAGAAAATAAACTGAGGGAAATTGTGAAGCATTGTCGTGTTCTTCCGGAGTACGCCTTATACACCCCTTCGGACAACTACCGGGTTGACTGCCCTAGTCCCGGCTTCGTGACCCTTAGTGAGCACATCCTGAAGGCGGGTGGTACCATCCCATTACACCCATTCTTCGTTACGGTCCTCAAATACTTTGACCTTGCTCCACTTCAGCTGGCAACCAACAGTTGGCTGACCTTGAGCTGCCTCTTTATCGCGTTTGCGGAACTTGCCAAACATGCTCCTACGGCGCTAGAGGTGCACTTCCTGTACAATCTCATGCCCTCTCCCAAGTCCAAGGGCTTCTATTACCTACAAAAAGCCAATAATGAGGTCCCTTTGATAGAGGGCTCAGTGTCCAACCCGGGGTCCTGGAAGCAAGACTTTTTCTTCGTGAAAGGCCCTCTTTCTGTTCGCGAGCACTTCTGTTCCGCTCCCAGTAAGTACCTCGAGCCACCTTTTCTCCTCTTTTTTCTTTTTGTTGAAACTTATTGTTTTATAACTTATGTTTGTGTCGACAATGGTGTGGATCATCCAGAGCAGTTCGCCATACCCGAGGTTGTTGGGTCGGAAGCGGACGCCGTGAAGGATCTTATCAACGCTGACCCCGCCGTGAAAAAGGCTGCGTACCTATTCACTATGGAAAATCTTAACCTTCACCGGCTGTCCCCGGTTTCAGATCCCAAGTTGTTGTGGACGATTCCTGGGTCAAAGAGGATGAAGGCTACATCGGCTGAGCCCTGCCCGGGTGAAGGTGAGGCTGAGGATGTGCCGGAGGAAGTCCCCCTTGGGCATGGGCGACCTTACCAGCTATCCTCGTCTCCCGGGGGATGTCCTCCCTTTGTCCCTTCCGACCTGGACATGGCTTCCCAATCCCAAGGCCAACATGCCATACCGGGGCATTTTGTTTGCCTCGACCCCACGGACTTTGACGCTTTTACTCAGGCTCCCCTCGACCCCGGTCCATCGGGGGCTTACGTTCCCAATCTTCCTGCACCCCCTCCAGATCTACCGGGGGGCTCATTTTTCCAATTTTCTTGCGCCCCCTCCTGTTTCGGCGAGCAGGTCATCTCTCCTTACCCAGCCAGGTGCCCTTGACTCGGAAGGAGTGCCCTGGGTGAGTCGCATGGCGACCTCTTACGGGCGGCGGTATGTCAAAATCGCCTCAAACCTCCCCGAAGCTGATTGGAATGGTCTTGGGAGTTTCGCTCTGTCGGACCTTGGGGAGACTCTGACACGCACTACTGCTTGGGTGAGTTCATGCATCTTGTGTTGGTCTTATTATTTTTTTTTTGTTACTTATCATTGTTGTTGTTATCTTTCTTGTGCAGGCCTATACTGTGGCTCAGCGATTTGCCGACTCGGCTCACCATCTTTCCGCGTCGAGTACCAAGAGGAACCGTCTCACGGCTCGGGTCCAGGAGCTTGAGAGAGAGCTTGATGAAACCAAGTCTAAGCTAAAAAAGGCTCGGACGAAATTTTCTGCCTCGTCAAAAAGGAAGAAGAAGGCGGTTGTCAAGGCCACGATGCTGCAGGAAAGGGTTACCAGCCTAGAGGGAGAACTCCAGGGTGCCAAGGCTATCGCGGCTGCGTCGTAGGAGAGGGTCGCTTTCCTAGAGGCCGAACTTGAGGCTGCCAAAGCTAATGTAGCTGTGTCGCAGGAGAGGGTTGCCTCTTTAGAGGCGGACAAGGCAGCCACTGAGTATAGGTCTATAAAGCTTGATTAAACCAAGTCTAAGCTAAAAAAGGCTCGGGCGAAATTTTCTGCCTCGTCAAAAAGGAAGAAGAAGGCGGTTGTCAAGGCCACGATGTTGCAGGAAAGGGTTACCAACCTAGAGGACGAACTCCAGGGTGCCAAGGCTATCGCGGCTGCGTCGCAGGAGAGGGTCGCTTTCCTAGAGGCCGAACTTGAGGCTGCCAAAGCTGATGTAGCTGTGTCGCAGGAGAGGGTTGCCTCTTTAGAGGCGGACAGGGCAGCCACTGAGTATAGGTCTATAAAGCTTGATGAAACCAAGTCTAAGCTAAAATAGGCTCGGGCGAAATTTTTTGCCTCGTCAAAAAGGAAGAAGAAGGCGGTTGTCAAGGCCACAATGCTGCAGGAAAGGGTTACCAGCCTAGAGGGCGAACTCCAGGGTTCCAAGGCTATCGCAGCTGTGTCGCAGGAGAGGGTCGCTTTCCTAGAGGCCGAACTTGAGGCTACCAAAGCTGATGTAGCTGCGTCGCAAGAGAGGGTTGCCTCTTTAGAGGCGGATAGGGCAGCCACTGAGTATAGGTCTATAGAGCGCGCCCTCTATGGTGTATGGAGGCAGGATCCAAACTTTGATTTCTCCTCCTTTGGCGAGCATGTCGTTGCCTGGGCAGCTGGGTGGAACGCCCGTGGCAGGAGGCCTTGAGGTCGTCATTTCGTAATTTCTGTCAGTTAGCTCGCTGTGGGTGTATGCTCATTTGAGCCTTCTTGTTCTTGTAATAATTTTTTTTTTAAATCTTGCCATGTTACTAAAACTCTTTTTTAATATATACATATGCGGTTATTCATCTCTTATTCCTCTGTGTTTGAGGTCTTTTTGAGCCTGTATGATGGGGTTTGGTAGGTTCCCCTCTTTTATTTATCAGGCTAGAGGTCCTTTGGAGCCCATGTGAGGGGGTTCAATGGGTCCTTTTTTGGTGCCTCTTGATTATTTTTATAAGGATATTTTTACCCCTTGGGTTCTAGCTATCCTTTTATATATTTTTGCGCGCGCTTATTATTTTTTTGCGAGAAGCGTCCTTCTCGTCATTATTCATAGTACTATTTTTGCAAGGGTCTCTTTTAGGACCCTTTTTGGCTAGACGGCTTGGTGGCCGCTCTAGGCTTATCA
Organism: Humulus lupulus; assembly: GCF_963169125.1. Lineage (NCBI taxonomy): Eukaryota > Viridiplantae > Streptophyta > Magnoliopsida > Rosales > Cannabaceae > Humulus > Humulus lupulus. The sequence continues at coordinate 203,859,850 of NC_084793.1, forward strand.
GCGGGTGCTCTTTCTGGGGCTTCTCCCTTTGAGAGAGTATATGCCCTTATTTGGGAGCTCGTTGTTGTTGTTGTTTTCTTTTCTTTTCTTTTTTATAAGACCTTTTGGCCTCCTTGGTGTTCGTAAGGGTAGCTAATCCTTATGAACTTCGGGAGATTCCTTGCAAGGTCTCCTCCCAGTTTGTTAGGGTTCACCATGCCCCGATACAAGGGGTCCTTTTAAGGATCCTCCTTTTTAGGAGCCCTTTTTAGGATCCTCCTGATAGAGGGTCCTTTTTAGGAACCTCCTTTTTAGGATCCCTTTCTGGGATCCTTCTGATAGAGGGTCCTTATTAGGATCCTCCTTTTTAGGAGCCCTTTTTAGGTTCCTCCTGTTAGAGGGTCCTTTTAGGATCATTCTGATAGAGGGTCCTTTTTAGGATTCTCCTGTTAGAGGGTCCTTTTTAGGATCCTTCTGATAGAGGGTCCTTTTTAGGATTCTCCTGTTAGAGGGTCCTTTTTAGGATCCTCTTGCTTGCTGTATGATTTTGCCTCCTGTCCTACCCCCCAAGTGTTTGGTGAAATTTATTTCGGCAGGCACTTTGGTTGATGCTCGCATAGAGAAGAAAAATAACACGTCAAGTTGCGAATAGTTTCATTCATAGCATGTGGTTTACAACGGCATATATAAAAAAGGGTTACATCTAATTGGGAGGTTACCTAGGTAGCCTCTTTGATTCTTACTCACTAAGCTAACATAACAAGGAACAAACTAAACATAGGTCCTCTTTGCACCGGGTCCCGAAGCCTCACTGGTAGCATTTCTTGAGGTGTTCCGTAACTCGCGGGTCCAACTCATGTGGGTCGCGCCTTCATACACAACCATTGCCATCGGCATCGATGGTTTTGTGGATGTGCGGAGGGACATGTTATAGCATTCCCTCGCTTCCTTCTGCTCCCCTTTCATGCATGCTACTCCCCCAGGGGTTGGGAATTTCATAGCTAGGTGATACACAGAAGTTATCGCCTTCAATTCTCTCAGAGAGGGTCTCCCTAATACCGCATTGAAGGCTGAAGCGCAATCCACCATGAAAATTTTTGCCATTATGGTGGTTTGCCTGGGTTGTTCCCCCATGGTGAGGGCTGATTCAATTGCACCTAGGGGCTGTATCGAGTCCCCTGTGAACCCGTAAAGGGAGGTATTGCAGGGTTTCAGGTGTCGACCGCTCAGTCTCATCTTCTCCAAAGCGGGGCGATGCAGGATGTCTAAAGAGCTTCCATTATCCAATAGGACCCAATGTACTCTCATGTTCGCAAGCTGGACAGTTAGCACCAGGGGGTCATTATGAGGGAAATGTACCCCCTGCGCGTCTTCTTCAGTGAAATTTATTGAGTCATTCTCGCCCTTGAAACTCTTCGGGGGGCGTTTCTCCAAACTTAAGACGCACGGTGGTGGACTTCGTCTGGCCTCCTTGGCATATTTGTCTCGTCCCTTCCTTGAATTGCCTCCGAATCCTGGACCTCCAAAGATGGTCCTAACCTCTCCCTATACTTCTGGGGCCACCTCTCGCGCCCGCAGCGAGGACGCTCCTTCTTCTGGCCTCTGGTTCTCCTTGCGCACATATCTGCCCAAATGTCCCTTGCGGATGAGCTCCTCGATTTCCACCTTCAAATGGTTGCATTTTGCGATGGTGTGGCCGATATCCTTGTGATACTGGCAATACTTGCTGGGGTCTCTTTTAGACCGGTCTTTTTTCATTGGCAAGGGCCTTTTGAAAGAGACCTGGTTTTCGTTCGTAACGAAAATACGCTCTCTCGCATGGGTGAGGTCAGTTTAAAAGGTGTAGGGGCCCTATAAGCGCTCATCAGAGCGTTGATGCTTCCGGGGTCGATCATCTCTCGTTCCCTCATAAACCCCCTTCTTCTTTGCACCGCTTTGGTTTTCTCGGATCGAAGGTTTCGGGGGCGACTGGCCTTTTCCGGCTTTGAGGCTCTCGTGACCATCCTCCACGCGAATATATTTTTGTGCTCGCTCATAGAAATCATCCAAGTCTGTGACCTCCCTCTTGAGCATGTTATCCCATAACTTGCTTCCTGGGCATACTCCAGCTATGATGGCCATTTTCAGCTCTCAGCGGGTCAGGCTCCCTACTTTAACTGCCTCCATATTGAACCTGTGAATGTAGCTCTTCAGACTCTCGTTTTCTCCTTGCTTCACATTTGCAAGGCTGGTGCCTAGCATCGTGCTGCTGGAGGAATTCATCAGAAAACGGTTGCCAAGATCTGATGGACCCCGGTCTAAGTCTTTTGAACCATTTGTACGCAGGTCCTTTTAATGTGACAGCGAAGCAATGACATCTCGCCCCGCTACCAATTCCCCTCAGCTTCATCAGGTCGTTAAATGTATCTAGATGGTATTTTGGATCTGTGCTTCCTTCGTAGGGGGTCATATGGGGCTCTATAAAGTTGGTTGGGAGCCGGATGGCTTGGATCTCCTTGATGAAGGGTGACTCATGATAGAACTCTTCCTCAAAGGCTTGACCTCCGGAGGCGGTGACGATTTTGCTTAGCAGGCTCCTCATTTCTGTGTCCAGGTCTTGCCTTCTCTTGCTTAGGGAGTCTCTCAAAGTGGACGGATTAGGATCCCCCTTTCCTTTGCCTTCTCGTGGCGCCATAGGGGGTGTGGTCCTTTTACCCGCCCTCTTTTTGTTGAGCTCTTCTCGTAGATCTGAGGGTGCTCTCTTTGAGGTGACCTCTTCATCGTTACGAGGGGCAGCATTGGTCTTCGGCCCTGGCCCCTGGGGCTGCTTTGGTGGTCCGGGGCGTTCATGCTGCTTCATCCGGGGGGTGTTACTAGTGGAGAGTCGAGTCTGTCCACCATCTACTGGGATGGTGGTTTCTACTCCCTCCTGGCCACTCTCTTTCCGCTTAGGGAGTGTCACGTGTGATCTCCCTTGCAACAGGCCATTTAGCACCTCTTGCATGTTCTCCAAGGTGGTTTCTAGCCTCTAATTCTTACGGTGAAGTTCTCGTATCTCATCTTCGTAGAATTGAGACTTAGAACTCGAGTTCACGCAGTGGACCCGAGGGTGCTTGTCAGCCCGGCGCTTCGACGGGCCTGGATCCTGCCGACCGGGGTTTGGCACTTGTGACGGCCTTGGAGGTAGGAACTCATTGGCGCCCCTTGCTGGGGCAGCCGCCAACCTTAGGTGATCCTCCTCTGGTGGGACTTCCGGGGACGAGGCCTCCCTTTCGCCTCTGGGCACCTCGGGCTCCCTTGAGGCCTCCATGTTTGCAGGTGGAGGAGGATCCCTCATGGAGGCTTTTAGCTGATCTCCATCAAGGTGGACCTCCACCTCACGCGGCTCTCTCAACCATTTCGAATGTCGCGGCATTTTTTCTTATCAGAATCGATGGAAGAACAGTGACTTGCAATCTATCCTTCCCACAGACAGCGCCAAACTATTGACGGTGAGAACTCATCAACCAAGTTAAGTTAGAAAAACAGAAATGTAGAGATTATCAAAAGAAAAACTTTGAAGATCAAATTGGAAACTTAAAGAACACTTGCAGAAGAAAACTGATGAACTAAAATTGTATTTCTTATGGTGTAGTGCTACAGTGATTTTTCCAACCCCCTTCCAAGTGGAAGTGGAGTTTCTTTTATAGTGGGCTCTAATGGCCCCTGATACAATGTGGTCCAGGGGACCAGGCAGTATGCAAGCACACTGTCAGGTGAGTGGTCTCAGGGGTAGTGGTGTTGGTTCCAGTACATGGCCAGGTACCATGAGGATGTCTCCACTACTTGATCCGTACAAATTTCAGAGGAGTGGTGCTAGGCATAGTGGTGCAGGCGGTGGTGGTGTCGACTCTGACATCTGGCCATAGACACACAGGCCATGCCCTCTCTCCTAGTACTCCCACTACTTGTCTGGCATGAGTATTTGGATCGGGCATACAGGGCCCTGCAGGTCGTACCCCGTACAATATCGTACTAGTATGATCCTTTCGACTCGTACTGGAGCCTCTTAGCATTGGGGTCTCCATAGGTCTTTGTAAGAGATACTGCATCAAGGTATAGGGAATGGGACACTTGATGCATGTAAGGGTAGTGGCGCGAGGTGGGGCTCTCAGGTCCTTGGCGCGAGATGCTCGAAACACCTCAAGGCCACCCACGGACATAGGTGATAGGTACGTGGCCTCGCCAGATGTCTGGGTGTGCGAGGTGATATGCCTCTCTCACGTGTCCCTTGGTGGCGCGGCTCCCCTGACGTGAGGCCTCCCTCGCGAGGCCCCTTGATGGCATTAGGCCTCCTTCGCGAGGCCCTTGGTGGCGCGAGGCCTCCCTCGCAAGGCCCCCTAGTGGTGCGGCTCCCTTGGCGCGAGGCCTCCTTCGCGAGGCCCTTGGTGGCGCGAGACCCCCCTCGCGAGGCCCTCTGATGGTACGGCTCCCATGCCACTTGCGAAGCCCTGAATGGTATGCATATCGCAAGGCCCCTTAGGACGCGGTCGTGGCGAGGCCCAAGACACGGCTATGACAAGGCCATGGGGGCGCGGGTGTGAGGCCATGGGCGCGCGGACGCAAGGCCAAGCACGCGTGAGCGACAGAGAGAGTCCTTGAGCAGCTTGTGCGAGACGCCCGAAGCACCTCAGGCTCACCCATGAGGTGTGGGTGATAGGTGCGTGAGAGGTCCCACGGGGTGCCTGGGTGCTAGGCATGCCAGGAATAGCCTTACGTGCCTCCTTGCGAGAAGATGGTGGCCCAAAGGCCTCGCGGCACGGGCATATATTTAAGCGTTTATGGAACCTTAGCATGCAATTTTGGCATTTTTACAAATGTGGGATTTTGACCATCCACAATGTGTTTTGCCAAGCTTTTTCTAACCTGGCTCTGATACCAATTGTCATGGGCCGGCTAATTGGGTACTCTAAGTAGACGGAACGTGCAGTACTTGCAAACACTTCAAGCTAGCAAGTCAGCCTACAACACACACCTACAGGCAAACAAACTCAGTGGTTAGCCACAAACACATCTCGGACATGCAACGGGAAATAACGAAGTATGAGCAAGCACAAAGCAAGTTATTCCTTGGAATGCCCACACAACACAAAGCACACAACAAGGCAAGTGGCACGTGATGGCCCAACGAAGATGACAAACAAGTAACACATAGGCAATAAGGAAGCATACAAGGGCAAGTATGGATAAACATCGTTTTATTAATATATAGCCTTGATAGGGCTAGGGAGTACACAGCTTTGGCCCCTATCTACTGGTGGTCATGGTGCTTCCCTAAGTCACCAGGCCACCTCCCCCTAAGGAGCCTTCTAGGGATACAAGGTCTTCCCAGTAACATATATGATTTTTGTCTGGGAGACATATGCATAATTACAAAATTGCCACTACCCTACCCCATGAGGTTGCTTGGTGCGAGACTTGACTAATGATCAAGCACCAAGGCATGCTTACTTACAAAATGGCCCCATGTGGGTGTGCCAAAGGGGCAGGACGCCACACCTGGCTCCCCGCGCACCAACCTTGGCAAGTTGGTGGCTGGTGGCACTTGAGCAGCCCCACCATCCCAAACCCCAAATTGCCAACCCTAACTCACTTGGCTCCTTACCCGATCCCTAGAGTGACTATTTGTTTCCTTGAATTTGTGGGCTTGACCAAAATTTTTAATTGGAATTTTAAAATTCTAATTAAATTTTGAATTAAGTGGCCCAAAGTTCAAATTGAACATAAATGACCTATTGGGCTTTTATTAGCCAAGTTCAATATTTTAAAAGAATGTTTAAATTATTGAAGTCATTTATAATTCAAAATGGGCTAGATGGTGTAAAATAATAGAAGGATCAAAAGGTGGAGATGGAGATTCTACATAATGCCTTGGTTTTATTTTTATTTATTTTGTAAAGTATTGCAAGTGTTGTATTTTTTCTAGAATTACCCAAAACACTCGGCTCCCATTTATTTACTTATTTTTTAAATGTTTGAATGTATTAAAAGTGTTTAATAGCATTGTCATGCATTATAACATGTCATTCATATTACCCACACATTATATCTAAATCAAGCATACATCTCATATCGAGTAGACATGTTAGAATTAGGAACGTCCTCTTTGATTATATGCATTAAATGAATCATATAATTAATCTAGATTAATCTAGAACAAAGCGGTAAATTGATTTTAAGTATTAATTTCAAGACTTATTTGATAATTCATTTTATTAGATAGGCAAATGATATTCTTAATAATTAGAGTATTTATTGACTAGATAGTTTAAGGGCCTATTTAGTAAGATTATTAAATCTTGTTTAATGATTTAAATGCATAATGAGATTTTTAATTATTAGAATATCATTTGTAAATTAATTGGATTAATTTAATTAAAAAGCATAGGATGTCTTAAGAAAACACATATTCTAAAATAGTGAGTGGGAGAAGGGGTAATAACAACAACTCCTATGGTCTCAATTATTAGTTAATACCGATGTTTCATGGAATGGCCTCGAAGCGCCTTTGTTTGCGTCCCCCTAAGGAAGGTTTCTGACTGTGTTATTATTCAAGGTTAACTTCTATATAGAATAGGGTTGATGATGCATTTCAAGTATGACTGACGCTAAGGCACACTCTTGAGCTAAACTTTTAATCTAAAATAATGGGTTACACTCACAAAGCTTAACTAGGCTTTCGAGCGAACTAGTTAATCTTGACCAAACTAGCGGTTGTTCGTAAGTCAAAAGAGAAAATAGTTTATTTTAAGTTTTCACTTATGAATTTGAGAAGTGTCTCAAAATTAAGTAAGAATAGTCTGGCCTACCTTAAGACTAGTCCATTCATTTTTAAATTAATTTATCGCTGAATTAATAATAATTATTTTTATGTGTTATTTAAATTTGTTGCATTCATGCATTATATTTACTATTTCAAAAATTGTTGATATTCATAATATATGCTAAATTCATTTTGTTTTATTTGTTTATTTTAGCAATGATTAATTCAAACCCTATTACTACTTTACTTGCAAACAATAAACTTACTGGTGATAATTTTATGAAATGGAAATCAAATATGAACATTGTTTTGATCTGTGAGAACAACAAGTTTGTCTTTAGTGAGGAATGTCCTGAGGTCCCTGCTGCCACTGCTCCCAAAACTGCTAGGGGGAGTATGATGCTTGGATTTTATCCAACTACAAGGCTAAGTGTTACATGCTTGCTAGTATGAGTGATGTACTCAGAAAAAAGCATGAAGACATGGAGACTACATATGAGATATGGGAGTCTCTTCAAGCCATGTTTGGACAGCAGTCCGATCAATGCAGACATGAGGCTACTGGAACCTACATGAACATGACAATGAAGAAATGAGTTTCTATCAGAGAACATTTCTTAAACATGATCAATACAATACATGATGTAGAAGTTCATAGAGCAACCATTGATGAGAGAACTCAAGTTAGTTTGATACTTGAATCACTCACTCCAGCTTTTTCTACATTTGCTACCAACTATGTTATGAACAAGTTGGAGTATAATATGACCTAGTTGTTAAATGAGTTGCGGAATGAATCACTCAATAAGAGTAATTAAAAAGTATAAGAAGCAAATATTGCTGATTCTAAAACTTCCTCTTCAAAAGGAAAAAATTAGAAGAGAAAGAAATCCCATGACAAGGAGAATGACAAACAGGAAAGGAAGCGTAAAAAGTCATCCAAAGATAAGGAGAACAAAGATAACAAAGCTTCCAAGAAAAAGCAACCCAAAGGGACATGCTTTCATTGTGGAGTTGAGGGTCATTAGAAGAGAAACTGTCATTAGTATCTCTCAGACCTAAAAAAAAAAGGTAATTATGATTTACTTGTTTTAGAAGCATGTTTAGTGGAAGATGATACATCATCCTGGATTATTGATTCTGGCGCCACTAACCATGTTTGCTTTTCTTTACAGATTCTTAGTTCTTCGAGGGAACTTGCTGATGAGGAGGTGACTATGAGGGTTGGCAGCGGTTAGGTCGTCTTTGCCAAAGCAATTGGAATAGCTTGTCTGGAATTTGATAAAAGAAATTTCTTGTTTTAGACAATGTTTATTTTATTCCTGGATTTACTAGGAACTTAATTTCAGGCTCTATGTTGCATGAATAAGGTTTCGATACTTCTTTTAATAATAGTTTGATTTTTATCTCAAGATCTGGTATTGAAATATGTCATGCAAAATTCAATGATGTGTTGTATAAACTTAAGGCAAAAGAGCAATCTATATACACTCTGAAATGTTTAAAGTTGCAAACTCAAGATCTATTAAACGTCGAAAAACTGATTCCGACAGTGAAACATGTCTATGGCATTTGAGATTGGGGCATATTGCTTTGTATAGAATTAATAGGCTAGCAAAGGAGGGACCTTTAAGAGAATTAACTGTTGATTCTCTTCCAGTCTGTGAATCCTATCTGGAAGGCAAGATGACCAAAAGACCTTTCTCTGCAAAGGTTTCAAGAGCCATAGAACCACTCCAACTCATATACACTGATGTGTGTGGACCACTTAATGTGCAAGCTAGAGGACGGTTTGAATATTTTGTCACCTTCATTGATGATTATTCTAGATATTGTTACCTATATTTGATACAAAAGAATTCTAAAACTTTTGGAAAGTTTAAAGAATTTCAAGTTGACGCTGAAAAGCAATTAGGTAAGTCAGAGAAAGTTCTTCGATCTGATCAAGGAGGAGAGTACCTGGATTATGAATTTGAGGACCACCTGCGTGAGTATGGAATTCAATCCCAACTCACCGCACCAGGATTGACAGAGTAGAATGGTGTTTCTGAAAGAAGGAACATGACGTTATTAGACATGGTTAGATTAATGATGAGTTACTCATCATTGCCACTGTCATTTTGGAGCTATGCCATTCAATGTGCAATGTACGTATTGAATATCATTCCTTCCAAGTCTATCAAAAAGACACCATTGGAATTACAAAATGGTACTAAACCTAGTTTACAAAATTTTCATATTTGGGGGTGTCTATCACACGTTCTGAAAAGAAAGATTGGAAAATTGGAATCTCGCACTGAATTGTGCATGTTTGGGGGATATTCCAAAGAGACTAAAGGTGGTATATTTTATAGTCCTAAAGAAAATAAAACATTTGTATCGACAAATGATACTTTTCTTGAATATGACTATATAAACAATCACAAACCTCGCAGTGAGGTTGTACTGGAGGAGATAGTCTCAGATCAAGTAATAAGATCGCCAAATGTTTCCAATGAACAATGGAAAGAGGAAACCACAAGTTCTAGTCAGAACAATAGAGAGTTTCATCATAGTGGGAGGGTTGTTAGGCAGCCAACTCCCTATGAACATGAAGTTCAGATGCTTGTGTCTGACACAAACAAAGATTATCCATTGACATACAGAGATGCAATGGAAGATTTTAACAAAGAAAAATGGCATGATGTCATGAACTTGGAGATGGAATCGATGTATTTTTATTTCTTCTGGACTCTTGAAGATCTTCCTCAAAATGTTAAACCTATTGGTTGCAAATGAATATTCAAGAGAAAAAGAGGAACAGATGGGAAAGTGGAAACTTTCAAAGCTAGGCTGGTAGCCAAGGGTCACACTCAGAGAGAAGGGGTAGATTATGAATGGATATCTTCTGAATGACGAAACCATTTATATGTCTCAAACACAAGGGTTCGTAGTAAAAGGTTAAGAGCAAAAAGTTTGCAAGCTTCTTAGGTCCATTTATGGACTCAAACAAGCTTCGAGATCTTGGAATCAGAGATTTGATGACACAATAAAAACGTATGGTTTTGAACACCAATTATTGGTAACTAGTTTACCATGTGTGCAGCAAAAAGCATGGGGTGTTAGGCCCAATGATTTCAAAAAAAAAATATTTAAACAAACTTTAAATAATTTGATCCATTAACATGCAATACATTAATCATAAAGGAATACCTCGCAACTGGAAAGTTACCTGATGACAGAAAAGACACGAGAAAAATACTCTATCAAGCTCCGCAGTACGTAATAGTAGATGGAACCTTATATTGGCGTGGTTATTTGTTACGCCTCCTGCGATGCATTCTGCCCAAGGAAGCCAAAACCATTTTACAAGAAATACATGAAGGCTTTTGTGGGGATCATGCTGGGGGGCAAAACCGGGCACTAAAGATACTGAGACGGAGCTATTTTTGGGACACTTTAATGAAAGACTCGATCTCGTATGTTCAGAAGTGCGGCAAATGCCAGAGTTTCGCCATAATTGCCTGAGCTGCTCCAGTCGAGCTAACAATGATTTCATCCCCGTGGCCATTTGGAAAGTGGGGAATCGATCTAATAGGTTCCCTACCTATGGGAAAGGGAGGAGTTCGATATGCGGTGGTAGCGATCGATTACTTCACGAAGTGGGTAGAAGACGAGCCTCTGGCAACCATCACATCAAAAAGAGTCCTGGACTTTGTGGTGAAGAGTATTATATGTTGATTTGGACTTCCTAAGAAAATCATGTCAGATAATGGGACACAATTAAACAGTGATCTCTTCACGGACTTCTGTGAAAAATATGGCATCACGAAGAGTTTCTCGTCGGTAGCATACCCACAATCCAACGGGCAGGTTGAGGCTATAAATGAAACCCTTAAGGTAAGGCTGAAGAAGAGGTTAGACGAAACCAAAGGACTATGGCCCGAACAGCTCTCGCAAGTACTTTGGGCCTACCGAACTTCTCACAGGACCTCCACAAGGCATACTCCTTTTTCCTTAACTTTCAGAAGCGAGGCCATGCTTCCAATTGAAGCAATGGTAACTACTCACAGGCAAAGGATGTTTGATCAAGAACAGAATAATGGACTACTTAACGTATCTCTCGATCTGATTGAAGAAAAACGAGAGGAATCGCAATTGCAGCTCGCCCATTATCAACAAAAGATCACTCGCTATTTCAATTCAAAAGTCAAGGGTCGTAGACTGGGATTAGGCGACCTGGTTCTCCGAAGGGTCGTTTTGGCGAATAAAAACACTAAGGATGGTGTGTTAGGCCCGAACTGGGAAGGACCATACTAGATTATAGAAGTCTTACGCAAGGGAACTTTCAAGATATCTCGACTGAATGGAGAAATAGTCCCACAGACCTAGAATGCTCTGCACTTGAAAAAGTATTATCAATAGTGCCACCATCAATGTAAGGCTTATTTATAAAAGCCATTCTGATTAAATAATAGATGGATTGTTAGATAACCATTTCTTAGTCTTATTATTGCAAGCTCATGTTCTCATATTTGTAAAAGCAACCAAGAAAGTTTATACATTCTGGTTACTTGGGGGCACATAACCGAGGTTGGCAAAATTAAGCCTGCTCGGATAAGATTAAAAACTTAGAAGCTTGGAAAAATTGATTATTCAAGGGCATTTTAAAGCTCAATTTTTCAATAAACCTAACGCGAAATAAGTTTAAATCATCTAAAACCCTAGACATAACTAGGTCAAAAACTTAGAAATTTGGGAAAATTGATTATTCAAGGGCTTTTTAAAGCTCGAGTTATCAATAAACCTAGCATAAACTAAGTTTAAATCATTAAAACCCTGGAAATAGCCAGGTTTGAGGCCTAATTCTTAACATGTATGATACAAATAAGCAAACAAAAACTTGGATATAACCAAGTTCGATAAAATCTATCCCGATCTAAAAGGCGATTCCTAAAATCTCGAATGTACAAGAGTCTAAGGATTCATAAGCATGAGAAGATAATAAAGGAAAGACAAATGGATCAAAAGTTAGATATATATTGAAATAAAACAAACAAATAGATTACATCAAGGAGAAATAACCTTGAGCAAAGCCCAACGGCAATATTTTAATACCAAAAGACTGTTAGACAATTACAAAGAAAATCATAAATAAAATCATTGGGCCCTGTCAGCTCACCCCGCAGAAGTGACCTCCTCGCCATCTCCCTCTGCCACTTCGAACGCCTCGCCAGTCTCCGAGGGTTCTTACAAGAACTAAGCCTTGAATTTAGCAAGGTACGGATCCCACAACCCGGGCTCCATAAAAGAGAAGTTCATGTCCTAGTTGAAAGCCCAGCAATGGTGTAGCATCTCCTCCATGGCTGATGATGACACTGCCCTTTCCTCCTTGGCTTTAACTTCGACCTCGAGTATTTTCACTTTGAGCTCATCAATCTCGACTAGAAGTTGTTCAACATGATGGTTCGCTTCTACGGTCTAAGCTTGGGAGGCGGATAGTGTAGTGTTTGCGGCATGCTCGCTTACTTGGGAAGAGGAGAGAGCAGCCTTAGCAGCATGCTCATTCTTCTGAGCAGCTGTCAAGGCAGCTTTGGCGGCCTGCTCACCTTCCTGAGCAGCATTCAAGGCGACTTTGGCATCGTCCAGCTTGGCCTGGAGCTCTTCATTTCTGGCCCTAGAACGAGTTATGCTTCGGTATTGGGCCAGGACAGACTAGAAAATAACAAAACAAGTCAAAAATATAAGATGAAGAACACAGTAAAAAAAATTCATCACCAAATATGGGAGAAGAACTCACGGTGAGGTTCATTCCCATGGCGGACTCAAAGACATTCTCCGGGCTGCGCTCCTCTATGGTTCTCAGGTCCCTCACACTAGCTTTATAGGCGTAGCCCACCATATGAGTCGTTGTCTCATATACGATACCCCAAAAGGCTTCAGGGATCTTTTCCAGGTCTTAAGGATCTACCGGTATTCGGACGGTGGGGGCATCGACTTGTATTACTTGAGGAGGAGGCATGAGTCAAGGTGGGGGAGGGGGAACCTGCCCAACGGTGACAAAGGTCATCGGAGCTGGTTCCCAAGCTGAGCTCGTGTTTTTACCCTTAGCAGGGGATTTTTAAGTATTCCCCATTGTAGGGGTGGCCTTCTTCGCCACCCTGGGCCTCTTCACGACGGGGCCCGTGCCGAACGTTTTAGCCTGAAAGGTAGTCCTCAAGTCGGGGGCTCCTGTTGATTCCATCTCTTTGCCTGAAAAGAAAAAAAGAGTTAATTCATAAAAGAAACATCTGAAAGATATAAAAAGTAAAAGAAAATGGGGAATAAAAAGATCCTACCCTCCGGGCTGGGGGAGGAATCTATAATCACCAGCTCGGGTGTATGAACTGGGCTAAGCATGACCTCTGACTCTAGGAGTAACGGAGAGGAGGGGGAATCTAAGGGTACAATCTCTAAAATCCTAGGGAGTTTAGGTCCCTCCTCAGGGCTAGATTCGTCTACATACTGCCTAAATCTAGGAGCAAATGCCCTTTGGAGCAGAGAGGGCCAAGCCCTAAGGTTGGTTCCATATTCTTCAAAGATATACGATCTAAAGTGCAGTGTATTGTCGACAACAATGGTGCCTTTGGGATAGCTATGGTCGTAGCGTACCACCAAATGGTCCACACATTGGAGGAGAGTTATATTTAGGTTCGGATCGGTGGGGTGGCGACTAATTAGCTGTTTGGGGTTGAAATGAATTAATCTAAAGCTAGCTGCAGCCCGGCCTAACTCCCTAAAAGGGTATGGGTTACCTTGGCTGGAGGGGTCGACTGCTACCCCAGAAGTAGGCCGATCAGGATCAGGTCTTTGATCGGCTTCGGGAGCCCGCACCTTAGCCTCTTCCTCGTCGGTATCCTCAGCAGTTGGCAAAGTCTCTTGAGAGGAAGGAAGCTCGGGGATCACCAGAAGGGGAGCTCAGGTTCTCAAGGCCAATGTCTGATCCTCACCGATCAGCTTGCAGGCCAACATCATGGCGTCATTCACGACATAGAGATAATATTTTTCCCACGGGGGAAGCCTGGACAATTTCTCATACTGGCCCCCGAGGGTCACGAATTTTTTCGTCCTGGCAAATATCGCTGCATGAAAAACAAACTCAATCAGGATGTTTTAAAAAATATATAAATATAAATTCACGCGTTGAATTTGCAAAGGTAGAAGACTTACGAGGTCGGTTGAAGTATTGATGTTTGCAATTCTTGAAGCCATTCAACATAAAGAATAAATCTTTTTAGTCGTTTGGATGGCTAAGAAGATCGCTGATGGAGGCGGAGCTGGGAAATCGCGTGAGGTAGTAAAACTTGTCACTGCGTCCTCTCTAGTCAGGGCTTGCTTTGAGATAGAAAAAGAAAAAAATATCTGCTAGAGAGGGGACCTCCCACTCGTGCCTCAAGAAGATATATTTCAGCCCCGCCAAAAGTCTATATGAATTTGGGGGGAGCTGGAAAGGAGCTAGTTTTACGTAGTTTAAAAAGTCTACGAAATACTAGTCCAGGGGAAGGAAGGCCCCAACCTTCAGATGCTCATCACTCTAGGCCGCGTAGTCATCTTGGAAAGTGGCACATCGCTCTAGGAGATCGCTAGCTCCCATCTCGATGTTGTGACTCAACAGGATTTTATTCACCTTCCCTTGAGTCTTGATTTTCGAGACTATGTGCTCGACCTCAAAGAATGCGTTAAGGTTGATGAGAACTTCTTTCTCTACAACCAGACCGAAGTGCAGAATAGGAGAGTCAAGGGCGACCTGCTTCCCTTTGTCTTTGCGTTGGGTAGATGAGCTCGCGGATTTCTTCTTGGGAGGTGCCATCAGATCGTCTGACGACAAAACAGCCTAGTTAGTAGGCGACCTAAGATGATCTATAACTATGTCGCGAGGGTACGAAGGATGAAATGGGTTATTCTCGTTACACGAACTAAAGTTAACTGAAGCCCATCGCGTGGTGCCACGCAATATCCAAAGCTACGCGCCTTGGCTTCTTAACAATCCCCTGATATTTAGGGATCCGTGTGTCAGAAATGCCAGGTTACTACTTTTCTCTGTAAAGCGGTTTAGTGCAAAACCGCCTAAGGAATTGTAACCCTTAAGCTACCTAGTATTTAACCTAGAGCATTATAATTTCTATGCCCCAAACAGGTATTCTCTAAACCCATTTGTCATTAGAACTACCCCAAATTAACCCAAAAATTTACCCAGTTTTATGGATACATTTTTTTTTCAGCTTCACTTATGGAGCCTAAAGCCGAAACCTATTCCCTATTGGCATTCATAAAAAGTCTAACAATACCGAACGATGAACATTGCTAAAAAGAAGTTTCTTTAGGTCATGAAGAATAAAGAAATTCGTTCAAAGCAAAGGATGAGATACTTACAAGAAATGTGTTTGATGATCGGAGAATGTAGATTCGGATCACGAAAAGCTCCTGGAAAGGTTCTGAATGAATGGGCACGATGAACAGTTTTGGGGATTTTGGGGAAGAAGAAAGGAAGCTTGAGAGTTTAGAAATGGAAAATTTTCAAATGCAAATGTGGTGAGGTTTGAAATCTAATCACCCTATTTATACGTAAACTACAGAAATTAATCTGGGCCATCCAATTGGGGTATCTCGAGATCCAAGGGCCAAGATTAAATAGACCAGATGGTGGCAAAAAGTTGACAAGAAAATAATTGCAGTCCTCGAAACCCGAACGGACGCCAATTGCAGTAGACCACGTGTCCAGTACTTGAGTAATAGGCAGGCATGGTTTTATGTAGTAGAAGTCTAAATGCCCCTACTGTGTAGGTCAGAAAATGATGACATCATACATGAGCAGGAGCTTGGAGGGCAAATATTGTATCCTATTTTTAGCACGAGTTCATTTACTCATCTTGGGTACAGCTAGTAGATAAATACATCAGAAAATAACCAAGTAGACAGCTCGGGATTCATAAATATCAGACATGGTGTTAGGCATCCTGAGTTTATCGCGAACTATGAACACGATGGATGTTAAGCATGAGCTCAGAATCAGATAACTGTTGAAGCACGAGTTTGGAGGAGATATCCAGCTCGTGACGATTCAACTATAATGCATATTTTGGGATCCCCAAAGACTCAGGATACGTTTACACGTTTATTTATGACCAGTCTATCATATTTATTATTCGAGATAGCAGGAACATATTTATTCTGTTATCAAATCATATCCCCATATAAATGGGAATTATTTGTATTGAATATAGACATTATTTAATGTGTGATTGACTCACGTGGTTACCCAAACATGTCCATGGAATTCCCCTATAAATACTGAGAATGTTGGACAGGAAAGGGGGAATTATTATGTAATACCGAAACTCTGCCAAAATAGTGAGAGAAACCGTAATAATAGTAACTCGTGGACTAGGTGGATTTTAACCGCTGAACCACGTCAAAGTTCTGTGTTCTTGAGTGAATTCTTGATATTTTTATTACGATTTACCATTAAGCACTAATCTGCCCTTATTATTTATTAATACACTATTGGCGAAAAACCGCGTCAACAGCTATCTTGATGAAACCATTTATATGTATCAACCATAAGGGTTCATAGTAAAATGTCGAGAGTAAGAAGTTTGCAAGCTTCTTAGGTACATTTATGGACTCAAACAAGCTTCGAGATCTTAGAATCTGAGATTTGATGACACAATAAAAATGTATGGTTTTGAACAAAACGTTGATGAGCCTTGTGTCTACAAACAAATAAAAGATGGCATCGTGGTATTTCTGGTTCTTTACGTTGATGACATCCTACTTGATTAGTGGTGAAAATTGCATTATTTATTGATTTTAATAGCCAAAATAAATTAAGTTTAATTAATATTTTCATTGAATTAATATGATTTATTTTATAAATGAAAATATTTAATTATGATTTAATTTATTGATATTTTGTAGGAATTAAATATGCATTTTGTCACAAAGAAAAGAAAAGAAATAAATAAATAAAGTTGAAGAAAGGAATGAAGAAAATGGCATTTTTGAAGGAGTTTGGCCCAGTCTCGAAGGCCCAAACGAAAGCCCAGGCCCGCTGGCCTCTTTCTCCACCTTAGTTGCCAGGTGTCCGCATCCCAGAGCACCACGTGTCCCAGCTCCTTTCTCCTTCAGCCATGCGCCCAACTCTTTATCCATCATCTTTCCCCTGCCTCCTTCAGCATAGCTCCAGCAGGCCCATGGTTCCAGTAGCCCAACAGCAGGCCCATGGCATCAGCTCTCCCACGGCCCAGTCAACTTCTCACACCCGAAGGCCCAACACGCCCAAGCAACCCAGCCTTCTCTTCCTCCTAGCCAGCGCCCACGTGGCACATTTTCATTGGCTGGGAATGGGTCAAAGTCTCCTCTGCCACAGCCAACTTTCAGCTCATGTTATGTGCACTTTTGGCTTTGCAAATTACCACTTTGAGCTTTAAAGCTCATCTTTTTTTGGTGTTTTTGAAAAAGGGTATTTTGACCACTCACCAAAATAACTAGGTTAATATTTATAATAAGATTTGATTTTTCAAAATCATATTTTATTATTAATATTTTAGATTTATTTTGTAAACCCCATTTTTTTGTTTAATTTCTTTTTAGTTCTTTTCTCCCTCTATAAATAGGGATTCTTTCTTCACATTTTCTATGTAATTTTTAGGTAGCAAAACTCTACCAAATTTTAGTTTCATTTCTCATATTTTCTCTCTTGAATTTTATGAGAATGTCTAGCATAATAGGCTAACCTTCTTGGGAAGGTTAGGATGATTCTATATGCACTATGACTTTGTTTGGTATTTTTGATTCACCATGTGCTTAAAGTTTATATATTTGAGTGATTTATTTTCTTTCATCTCTATTTCTTCATCTTGTTATCTATATATATGTTTACTAATAGTATATAGATTTTGTCAAGCACTTTCTATGTATTATCAAATTAGTGAAAATAATATAGATAATATATTTATCATTTTCTCCATCTCATCTATATATATTTACTTTTGCTAAAATCTATATAAAATTAGTCATGCTCTTTCTATGTATTTTATAAATGGTAAAAATAATATTTGTGTTAGGTTTTATGTCCAATCTTTTATTGCATTATTGCCAATGGTATAATGTTATTTTTAGATTTCTCATAAGATTTATCTCATCTTTTCATGGTAAAGAATAATAATCACTTGAATACATTTTTGTTAAATATATTTGTGCTTCAATGTTAAATCTTCCAAATGAATAGTTGGGATGTGAACTATACATTTGTGTAATTTTTGTGAATCAAAGATCCAAATAAATAAGTATGCATATTGGTGATTCTTGATCCTTCCTACTTGTTACCTATTGTTACATCACATTTTAATCTATATTTATTTCTAATCTTTAAATCTCAAAAACAACAAAAATATCACTTGTTCTATTTTCTTCATATTATTTATCTCTAACATTTATTTATTGATTAACTTGTTTCTTTACCTCCTTGTGGAATCGACCGCCCATCTATACTACGACTACTGCTAAGTGGAAGTCACGTTTGGGCGTTAAACAAATTTTGGCGCCGTTGCCGGGGAGGTAATAGTGAAAAAAAAAAAGTTTTTCAATAAATTTTGCAAAGAGGTAAGTAATTCTATCCTTTTCTTTTTGTGTATATTTCTCTAGGATTTTTTTTTATTTATCTTATTTACTCTTAAAAAAAAACTAAAAAAAAAATTCACTATCATTTTTTTTTATTGTTGTAAGAAAAAAATTATTAAAAATAAAAAGCTTATTGTTGGTGAGTATTTAGTTTTTTTTTAAAATTTATTTTTGATGGCTTACTTTATTTTATTTCTTTTTTTATTATTAAAAAAAACTAAAAAAAAAATAAATTGGTTGTTTATCTTTTACTAGTTCAGTTTTCATTTTTTGAATTATTTGTGTTTAGTATTTGTTACATTTTTTTTTCTCTTCCTTTTGTGCTTTTTTTTTTATGTGGTTGTATGATTAATTTAGTTTTGTTGTTTACTTAGTTAGATTTTCTTCTATCTTTGAAAAAAAAAAATACTATCTTATTTCTTGTGTTTAGATAATTTTTATTATTATTTCTAGGTTTTTCTCTTTATTTATTTATTTATTTTTGTTATTAGTTTTTTTTTTATTTTTAGGTTTTAAATCTTTAAAAAAAATTCATAAAATACAAAAAAACAAAAATAATAAAAACAAAGCTTGTTTTGTCAACATAAGCAATTTTTGCTTAAAGGCCAATTTGAGTAAAGTTCCATCCATACTGACTTAGTAACCTCGGGGAGTTCTAGTAAGTGTTGGTTGTAAGAGGACCGTTTTTATGAATTGTGACCCCTCCACAATTATCTAGTAACCTCGGGGAGTTCTAGATAAAGTGTGGGTTTTAAGTGGGACTGTTCTCAAAACCTCAAATCGACTTGGAAACAAGTAAAACAAAAAAAAAATCAAAAAATTGAAAAAATTAAAAAATCACAAAAATCACAAAAATCACAAAAGCAAAATAAAAAAAATGAATGAATGAAGAAGAAAAGAAACGTTTTGAGATGTATTTTCCAATGTATTATTCTTCATTCGGAAATAATCGTAATTCTAGTGCTACTGAGGGTACTAGCCGTTTTAGGAGTGCATGCAAACTTAGTGTAAGAGATTACCGAGAACTTGAGGCCTTAGAAACTAAGTTTGAAAGAAAAAGTTACGAGGTTCCCGAGGTAGATTATGATGAACGTTATTGTGACTTTGCAAGAGTCGACCATAGAAATCATAACTCTAGTTGGACCAACCCCGTAGATTTTAGTTGGAAGCCTGAGTACCACTACCATGCACCGCCTCACATGAATTTTGAGCAAATTTTTCCTAACTTCTCACATGAACCTCCATATAATGTCTGCACTAATACGACTTCTTTAGAGGACACTTTACACACATTTATAGAGGAGCAACGAGAATTCAATAAACAATTTGTGGAAGATTTTAGGGAAACTAGTACTCAACTTTCAAAATTGGCCAACGCTATTATTTCACATAATTTAAGTCAATTCCCGTCCCAACCTGAGGCCATAACACCATCCCCTACTCTCAGTTCTAAACCCGACGAGGATGATGCTATTCCCATTTGGAGTGAAACTCTTTCCCATACCGAAATTCTTCCAACCACTCCAAAGAAAAATGAAAGCTATCATACTGATGTGATAGACTTAATCGTTGAGGAAATCATAAACCTATTTACAATGAAAAATTCACCAAATTTCCTCCACGATTTTGAACCCAAACATTTTCTTTATCCTGAAAATGTTACTAACGCTTCTATTTTTGAGACGCAGGATAAAAGAAAATTCATTTTTGATACAGGATAGTACGCAAATCTGCAGTTGGTAGACTTACCTGAGAGCGATGCTTTTGTCTACCAAAGACTGATCAGGTTTTATCTTTCTTTTTAGTGTGTTTTATTTTAATTTGTGTCTTTATTTTATGTTGCAAATTTTACTTTTTGGGGTTTGGTTGTTGGTTATCATGTTCATTTTTTCTCGCACAATGAGCTTAACGTTAGACATTGAGGAAAATGTCTCATTTAAAGTTGGGGGTAGTATGCATATTCATGCGTTGAAATATATTTTTATTACCATTTTGAAATTTTGAGTTAATTTTTTGCAAAATTCATGACAACAAAATATTGGTGAGATAGTTTTTGTTATTTTTACTATTAGGAAGTACTTTTTGAGAGTAATTTCATGCACAACCAAACATTGAAAAAAAAATTGTTAACACATTCAATTGAGAAAAATCCCAAAGTTTAAAGCTTTTTAATTTTGTGAGTTGTGAGAATGAGAAAACAACTTTGAAAACTTCTATTGATCATTTGAGTTGGAAAAATTAATTTTTGGGATTTAAAACATGACATTTACTAGAGAGATAATTTTTGTTTTAAAGAGCCTTTGTTGTATTTTAATTTTCCTTTTAATTTCTTGTATTTTTTATTATTATTCGTATGTTGTCTCTTGTAAAAAATATACAAAAAAAAGAAGAAAAAAAATTAGAAAAAAAAAAAGAAGAAAAAAAATTAGAAAAAAAAAAGAAGAAAAAGAAGAATTATATAAAAAAATGAATGAAAAAAAAAAGAGAACAAGAGCAACATTTTTCATCTTCATCTTTTGTAGTTTTGTTGAATGAAAAAAATTGTCAAATAAAAAAAATCAACATTACTACATTTATTTTCAATTTATGTCATAAAAACAGAAAAAGAAAAAGAAAAAAAAATGTTTGTGTATTTTATTTTTGTTCTTTATTTTGGCTCTTAATGTCATTTTGTAAAATCTCGAAGGTTCTTATGTCATTTAGATTCTAATTAATTGATTAGCCTATCTTTTGATCAATATTCGTTAACATTGTTTGTCCTAAAACGATAACATCCATTTTTTAGTGTTAATTGATTAATTTCCAACTCCAAGAGTATCAACCATCTTCCATAAAAATACTTTCAATACCTTTGTGAGGATTTGGAATTGATACTTTATTCTTTAGTGATTTTTCAATATTGTTTGTGTTAATTTTGGAAAGAACGTTATGGTTTGGTGCACACACACAAAACTCTTGAATTACAACTTTGATAGTTTTAAATAGCATTTTCTAAATTCTCACTAAACATTTTGTTAAATGATTTTGCATAATTTAGTTCACTAATTCATCTTGGTAATAATTTTTATCCGCTTGAATTGCTAGGGACTAGCAATAAGCAAGTTGAGGGTTGTGATTAGTGGTGAAAATTGCATTATTTATTGATTTTAATAGCCAAAATAAATTAAGTTTAATTAATATTTTCATTGAATTAATATGATTTATTTTATAAATGAAAATATTTAATTATGATTTAATTTATTGTTATTTTGTATAAATTAAATATGCATTTTGTCACAACGAAAAGAAAATAAATAAATAAATAAAGTTGAAGAAAGGAATGAAGAAAATGGCATTTTTGAAGGAGTTTGGCCCAGTCCCGAAGGCCCAAACGAAAGCCCAGGCCCGCTGGCCTCTTTCTCTACCTTAGTTGCCAGGTGTCCGCATCCCAGAG
Organism: Humulus lupulus; assembly: GCF_963169125.1. Taxonomy (NCBI): domain Eukaryota; kingdom Viridiplantae; phylum Streptophyta; class Magnoliopsida; order Rosales; family Cannabaceae; genus Humulus; species Humulus lupulus. Next base: position 203,881,683 of record NC_084793.1, read on the forward strand.
CGCCACGTGTCCCAGCTCCTTTCTCCTTCAGCCATGCGCCCAACTCTTTATCCATCAGCTTTCCCCTGCCTCCTTCAGCATAGCTCCAGCAGGCCCATGGTTCCAGTAGCCCAACAGCAGGCCCATGGCATCAGCTCTCCCACGGCCCAGTCAGCTTCTCACACCTGAAGGCCCAACACGCCCAAGCAACCCAGCCTTCTCTTCCTCCTAGCTAGCGCCCACGTGGCACATTTTCATTGGCTGGGAATGGGTCAAAGTCTCCTCTGCCACAGCCAACTTTCAACCCATGTTATGTGCACTTTGGGCTTTGCAAATTACCACTTTGAGCTTTAAAGCTCATCTTTTTTTGGTGTTTTTGAAAAAGGGTATTTTGACCATACACCAAAATAACTAGGTTAATATTTATAATAAGATTTGATTTTTCAAAATCATATTTTATTATTAATATTTCAGATTTATTTTGTAAACCTCATTTTGTTGTTTAATTTCTATTTAGTCATTTTCTCCCTCTATAAATAGGGACTCTTTCTTCACATTTTCTATGTAATTTTTAGGTAGCAAAACTCTACCAAATTTTAGTCTCATTTCTCATGTTTTCTCTCTAGAATTTTATGAGAATGTCTAGCATAATAGGCTAACCTTCTTGGGAAGGTTAGGATGATCCTATATGCACTATGACTTTGTTTGGTATTTTTGATTCACCATGTGCTTAAAGTTTATATATTTGAGTGATTTATTTTCTTTCATCTCTATTTCTTCATCTTGTTATCTATATATAAGTTTACTAATAGTATATAGATTTTGTCAATCACTTTCTATGTATTATCAAATTAATGAAAATAATATAGATAATATCTTTATCATTTTCTCCATCTCATCTATATATATTTACTTTTGCTAAAATCTATATAGAATTAGTCATGCTCTTTCTATGTATTTTATAAATGGTAAAAATAATATTTGTGTTAGGTTTTATGTCTAATCTTTTATTGCATTATTGCCAATGGTATAATGTTATTTTTAGATTTCTCATAAGATTTATCTCATCTTTTCATGGTAAAGAATAATAATCACTTGAATACATTTTTGTTAAATATATTTGTGCTTCAATGTTAAATCTTCCAAATGAATAGTTGGGATGTGAACTATACATTTGTGTAATTTTTGTGAATCAAAGATCAAAATAAATAAGTATGCATGTTGGTGATTCTTGATCCTTCCTAATTGTTACCTATTGTTACATCACATTTTAATCGATATTTATTTCTAATATTTAAATCTCAAAAACAACAAAAATATCACTTGTTCTATTTTCTTCATATTATTTATCTCTAACATTTATTTATTGATTAAATTGTTTCTTTACCTCCTTGTGGAATCGACCGCACATCTATACTACGACTACCGCTAAGTGGAAGTCACGTTTGGGCATTAAACATTACTGATTGGTAATGACGTGGGAACATTGACAAAAGTAAAGAAATGGCTAGGCAAGCAATTCCAAATGAAAGATTTGGGAGATGCAAACTATGTTCTGGGCATAAAGATCCTTTGGGATCGTCAGAACAAAGTTTTGGCTCTATCTCAAGCAACTTATATAGATAAGGTACTGGAGAGATTCGATATGAAAAATTCCAAGAAGAGTGATATGCCAACACGTCATGGAATTATCCTCTCTAAACAACAGTGTCCTAAAACACCTTAAGAAGAAGAGGATATGAGACAATATCCCTACGCCCCTGCGGTAGGCAATCTAATGTACGCTATGCTATGTATTGTTGATATTAAATGATCAAATCAAAGGTACGCAATGGAATATATGAACTATTTTTAATCAATATTAATACCAGCTAGAATCATATACATATATAAATATTAAATCACATACAAATAGATCAGGGATTTACCTCTTGTAGTCTATCAAGTGTCATTGAGTCTTTTTGTATAAATCAACGAGCTTCCTATCCAGTGTTCTGAGATTTCACACCCTGATCTTCCAGACCAATCCTCAAACACACAAGGACGTGTGTGGGCACGTAGGATTCCAAAGGTTAATTTATGTGACTCCTTAGATATACTCAACACATGAGATCTAGAGAGTTTTGATAGAGAGAAGGTTTAGAGAAAACTATATACTCACACCCTGATCTTCAGAATAGTTTTGAGGTTTAGAGAAAACTATCGCTTTAAAAAGAGAGTCTGATTATCCATCATTTTCTGAATATCACGTATATCAGATTTATAAAGATATTTAATCTAATTAAATAATAGTTATTTAATTAAAATATAGTTCAAATTAAAACTGATTAGATATTTTCATTTAATTATCTATTAAAATCATATTTAAAAAAAAATTAAATAACTGATTAAACAAATTTATTTGAAATTCAAAATTCAAATCCCAGGGATAAAATCCCTGATGTTAGGCGCCACACACTGTATGTACAGTGTGTGTCGCCCAGCCCTATTAGGGTTGCCCTAATTTTCTCATTTGTTTATTTAATCAACTTTTAAGACAAGATATTTATTCCAACATAAATATCAGTTAATTCAAAATTAAGTTTATCTTAAAATATCAGTTTTAAATTAAATAAATAAATATCATATTATAAAAAAGATATTTATTATTTTCGCTCTTTATATTAATCAAAACAAGATTAATATTAATTTTAACCTATAGTTTTTCAAAATAAAAACTATATAGTTAAATAATTAATTAATTCACAATTAATCAATTACCCATTATTATCAAATAATTATTTCCTTGCCCTGGAAAATTAATTCCTTTGCAATTTAGTTATTTCTCTTAACAAATCTTTCTTTTGACATCCTTACCCTTGACAGTGTAGAACAAAGGTGATCTGGGGACCATGGACCTATAATACGAAGCTCCAATAAACCTGATTATTAATTAAACTCTTTAATCTAATAATCTTATTTATTAATTCCATGATTACTCCACTATAAAAATGGAATTGCACTCTAAGTATTTATAGAATTATATTTACAGAGTTTTCTCTAGTATTCCATTGATATAATCAATATATGTAGTTTTGTCCTCCATTATTGATTCATTAATTATAGCTGGTTAAAATTACCGCTTTACCATTTTAATTACTTATTGATCCTTAAGTACCAGTAATTCACTAGCGAATAATTAATCTATAATCTAATTATAGATTTGAGCTTAATAACTATTCAGTTCCAGAATCAACCCTTAAGGGAACCAATATTCGATCTGTTTGGAAAGCATTAATTCCAATATTGTAATTCATGTTCTCAATCATCCATGATATTGAATCTCCAAAACAAAACTCATTAGCCTCGTTATTCTAAGAGACCTTAACAAGTGAATCAAAAGATCCAATAAACATAAACATGAGTTCATGAATACTCAAGATTTAGACTGATCTACAAATGATCATTTATTATGACAATAATTAAATCTTTATGACAAACGATAAGTTTATAAAGATAATTAATTCTCATCGATCTTGTCATATGTAGTCTCTATTATATACAACACCTTTACTAAGATGTTTATCCACATCAGTAATCTAAATCTAGATTACTTGTATCCCGTATGCTTAGAAAATCATACTAGTAACCATTCATTAAAGATTCCTTACTTTAATATTGTTGTCTATGTTTTCACCCAAGGACTCGTGATCATATGAGTAGGACATGTGCCTCTTTTGACAAGGCAACGCCTCGAGGATAAGTCCTCGAGAGGTCGGTTCTACAGTCGGAGATCATTCTCCTCGGATAGATGGAGGACGTCGACATCTCTCCTGGGTCATGTTCCGAGAGCTATGAACGTCGTCCCAAGATTATATACTGAGGATGCTTGGTAGTCCATGGGTTTCCTTGCCATTAGTTATATTCTAGGCCGAGGACCTAGTCCTTGGGATCTAAAGGATAAGCCAGGTGTCAGCCAATGCAAGTTAGCTACCTCAGAGGAAGACCTGATAACCTTTTTTGGGTGATCCGCCTATAGTGTTGTCGATAGTACGAGTCGACAATTCGCACTCCCACTACGCCGCCTGACACATAAATATGTACAACATGCTCTGACAGCACCTGGGGCATGTGTCCCCATAAAGTGGTTATCTTTCTGCAGTGGCCCCGCGGATCTCGCTTGGGCCATGGTCCCTGTTCAATGCAGCTCAATGCATTAAATTGGTGTTAATCCCCCAATAACGAGAAAAATGGATATTAATGACAAATGATTAGTATTAATTACCCCGGTCTCAATAAATAGATTTGGGGGTTTCCTTGTAAAGGGTTGGGTTTTTTAGAGAGAAAAATACCTTGTACTCAGAGTAACCTAAACACTGCTTGAGAATACACCATTGAAGCTTTCCCTCATAAGCTTCCAAATCTTTTTAATACCAGAGACTCGTGGACTAGGGTTCTTTTATAACATGAACCACGTAAAAATTCTTGTGTTTTGTTCGCTTATTTCTTTAATCTCTTTTCTTAGGGTTGATTGCGAAAAAGGCAGTCAACAATATGTTACTGACTATTTTATTCATTATATATGATCTTAACTCTCTCGTACTAATACAAGATCATATTCTCACGAATGAATAGAGAGTTTTCTTGATATTACTATATAATTAATTCAAACAATAACTATAACATTCAAATATAATAAAATTATACTTTTATTTAAAACCAATAAAATGTCTTTAGATGCTTTTAGGGCATTAATCCTAACATGTACAAGACCTGGCATTTGTTATGTAGTAGGAATAGTCAGTCGTTATCAATCCAATCCTGGATTGAGTCATTGGATTGCTGTAAATAATATTCTCAAGTATCTTCCGAAAACTAGAGAATATATGCTTGTATATTCAGGTGGTGACCTGAACCACCTGAATACAGTGATGATAATTTTCAATCAGACAGAGATAGTCAGAAATTGACTTATAGATTAGTGTTCACACTTGGTGGAGGAGTTGTGGTTTGGCGTAGTATTAAACAAACCAGTATCACAGATTCTACCATGGAAGTCGAGTACATAACGGCTTGTGAAGTAGCTAAGGAGGTTGTGTGGCTAAAGAAGTTTTATTCCGATCTGGAAATTGTTCAAGATATGAATAAGCCACTTGTCCTATACTGTGACAATAGTGGGGCAGTAGCTAACTTGAAGGAACTGAGAAGTCACAAGAGGGGAAAGCATATTGAAAGGAAATATCACTTGATCAGGAATATTGTTCATAGAGGAGATGTAGCAGTTGTGAAGATAACTTTGGAACATAGCCTTGTCAATCCTTTTACTAAGACTTTATTGACCAAGTCTTTTAAAGATCATGTTAGCAATATGGGTTTAAGGGAGATGCCTCATTTGCTTTAGGGAAAGTGGGAAATTGTTGGGATTAATGCCCTTTGAAGCATATGTTTTGAACAATGTTTTATGAAATAAATAATTGAAATGAATTTTTGCATATGTTGTTTGTTTATTTATTTTTTTTTATCAAGAAGAAAATTGAACTTCATTGAACAAAACAGTCAAAACAACTTGAAAGCCAAACACTCAAGAACAAACAACCTGTACAACCAGCTAAAAACCCAGCAGAGCAACTCCCTTAATTACATTGAAGTTTCCTTATATAAATTTGCACTTGAACAGAAATCTTCCTATTATTAACTAAGTAAAGTCTATACTTAACTATGTTCATTACTTCCTTAGCTAAGCTCTCAGCTGTCAAAGAATAACCATAAAAAATACACCTATTTCTGTTCCTCCATATGCTGTAAATAACAGCTGCCACTACCAAGTTCATAATTGAAGCCATAACTCCATGCCGATCTCTAGCAAGCCAAACACCGCAGCTACTAAAGTCACAAGGCCAAGCTTTGAATCCTAGCCAGTCAAAAATGATATTTAGGATCTGCTTAGAGAGGCAGCACTCAAAGAAGAGGTGAGGGCGACTCTCAAAGTGACTCCCACAGACAGGACAAAACAGGTTTGTCACCTGTATGTGTAACCAGGTTAAGTTGTCTCTGGTGAGAAGATGCTTATTAACCACCTGCCAAAGTAGAAATATGTGCTTAGGAAGGGTAAGCTTACACCAGACTGCATGATAATAGCCCACCAGTTGTTGATTTAAAGAGCTGTTGTAAAGCTTCGAAGGCTGAAATCTCCCAAGATAACCAGCAGCAAGAATCGCAGCATGACTAAATTTTCCCCTTCTATGGCATAATTTCCTCCAATACCAGCTACTATCTGATTTCAGGGTGTAATTCCAGAAGTTAAAACCTTTCAGATATGTGGCATTTGTCCATTTGACCCATAAAACTTCAGGCTTTTCAGAAATAGCCCAGATATATTTAGCTAAAATAGCTCTATTCCATCTGGCTCCCTCTTTGAAACTAAGACCTCCATAGGCTTTAGGAAAGCAAACCTTCTGCCAAGAGGCAAGATGAAGCTTGCTCCTATGCCCAGAATTACCCCAAAGAAAGCTACGTCAAAGTTTCTCAACCTCCTTAACAATACTCTGAGGTAAAACAAAGATCCTCATCCAGTAATTACAAAGCCCGAATAAAACTGAGTGAATGAGTTGCATTCGGCCAGCAAATGAAAGATGCCTACTAGTCCAAGACTGTAGTCTCAATATGATTTTCTGAAGAATAATTTCACAGTCTTCATGTCTCCACTTAGTTGGCCTCATAGGCACCCCAAGGTATTTAAGTGGAAAGGAACCTTCAGGGAGCTGAATCTCTTGAGCAATATGCATTCTCTCAGTGGTAGTGACACCTCCAAAAAATATATGAGATTTTGTAGTATTAATAGAGAGACCAGTAGTAGCACTAAACTCCACAAGAACTTCTTTAAGAATGTTAACAGCTGAACGAGTACCTTTACAAAATAAGATCAATTCATCAGCAAAGCAAAGGTTAAGAAGCTTAAGACTTTTGCACATAGGGTGAAATCTGAAAGTAGAGTTAAGAGCAGCTAGTTGAAGGATCCTTGTCAAATATTCCATTATAAGCACGAATAAAAGAGGAGACATAGGATCTCCCTGCCTCAGCCCCTTCTTGCCTTTAAATTTGCCTTGAACTCTACCATTCATGAGCAAAGAGTAAGAAGTATTCTACAAACAAACCATAATCCATCCTATAAATTTCATAGGAAAATAAAGAGCCCTTAATAGATCCTCTAGGAACTGCCAATCTACTGTGTCATAAGCCTTACTTAAATCGATCTTGATTGCACATCTAGGTGAAGTAGAAGCCCTCCCATAGTTGTTGATAAGGTCCTGAAGAATCATGATGTTATGAGCAATAGAACGACCCCTAATAAAAGCTCCCTGGTTCGGCTGAATGAGCTCAGGAAGAACTAAAGCCATTCTCGAACATAAAAGCTTGGCAATACATTTGTATAAAGTAGAGCAACAAGCTATAGGTCTATAGTCTATAGCCCGGGATGGATTAGCCACCTTAGGGATCAGCAACAGAGTAGTTTCATGAAGCTCAGAAGGAAAACTCCCTGTGTCAAAGCACTGACTGATTGCTGAGCAAACTTCATCCCCTATATCCTGTCAGGCTGCCTTGAAAAAACCAGAACCAAATCCATCAGGCCTTGAGGACTTAGTGATGGGAATACCAAATAAAGCATCACAAATTTCCTTACGAGAAAAAGGTTTTAAAAGCATCAGCTGTTGATCAACCGAGAGCTTGGGTCCCATCTCTATACACTATAAATCTATCCTGCCAGTAGCAGAACTCGGGCTACCCAAATAGCCTCTGAAATGCTCAACAAAGTGAGAGACAACTTCAGAAAAATTATCTACCAAATTACCTTGATCATTGATATAGGAAGCAATACCATTTTCAGCTCTATGCTTCTTCAAACAAGCATGGAAAAAAGAAGTGTTCATATCACCCTTCCTTAACCAAGTTATTTTACTTCTTTGAGTTAAGAAACTATGGTACATTTGCTCCTAAACCGAAAAAACTGCAGCAGCTTCCTTCACCACTTCTTGAAAACTATAGTCAAAAGGATGAGATTGAGCTTGAAGTTAAGCTTCTTGGTAATTCTCCTTAGCCTTGTGATAGTTCAACCCAATGTCACCAATGTTATCTCTGTTAAAATTTTTTAATCTATGCTTCAGCCTCAAAGTCTTTAAATAGATAGTCCTTAAACCAGTTGCCTTAATAGGAGTCCTCCAGCTGTTCATAACCACCTCATTGAAGTCATGATGATCTGCCCAAAAATTATAAAATCTAAACAACTTAAAACCCAACTTCTCCATAGGCAGGATATTAACAACACAAGAGCAATGATCTGAAACAACTTCCCATCTAAATACAGCAGTAGAATAAGGAAAGAAATCAAGCCAAGTCTCATTCATGAAAACATGGTCAATTTTAGAATATATTCTAGCTGGACCATTTTGGTTATTAGTCCAAGTGAAATAGGAACCTAAAGTCTTAAGAGACTCAACATGAGTATCCTCAAGCCAACGGAGAGAATCAACCAACTCCAAACCTGAAATAGGTTTCCTTCCAGATCTATCCAAACCAGAGAAAGGGGCATTGAAGTCCCCTAAGACAATCCACGCTTTATCCAAGAGAGATAACCTTTGTAACCCTTCCCATAAACTCCTCCTTCCTTCTATCGTATTAAGCCCATAGACAAAAGTAACATAAAAAACTTGCTTCTGACCAGCCATCTTGACCAAGCAATGAACAAACTGATTAGACTCCACAAGAATCGTAACTCTTACAAAAATCTTCCTCCAAACTATCAAAATTCTGCCTTCAGTGACCGAACTAGTATAAAACTCCCAGTCTGGAAGTTTATGCTCCATGAACTCTATAATTTAATTCCCCTTCATTTTGGTTTCTAAGAAACCACCAACTCCTATTTTATTCCTACTACAAAGATCTATAACTAAATTATGCTTATTAGAACTGTTCAACCTGCTCAAGTTCCAGCTCAATATATTGTAATTATCCATTGGAGGAAATAGAGACGAGATTACCTTCTTTGCCACCATTCACTTGCTCTTGAAGCACCTCAAATTTATTCAAATTCTTTTGCCCTTGCCCTGAAAGCTTAGAATTAGCATCTACTACCTGACCTTGTTTAGAATGAGAAGCTACACGTTTGGGAGTGAGCCAATGCTTACTATCCTGAGCACCCTTGTCTTCATCAATTTTAGCCAAGGTTTTAGGCTGAGAACCCTCAGTATTGATGACCTAAACCCCTTCCACTTCTGAACTAAGCAAGACCGCAAGTGCGACACCTTCAGGTTCTGCATTTTCTTTACTCCTACTATCCTTCACCTCTTCTTTGGCCCTAGTATCCTTTTTCACCCATTGTGTTTTCAACTCTTTACGACAATCCACCATTGAATGACCAAATCCAGAGCAAGTCTTGCACTTAATAGGCAACCATTCATATTCCACCCCCTGTTCCATAATTTGACCATGCTCATTAAGAAACTAAATGCTTCTAGGGGGATTATCAGTAACTTCCATTTCCACAAGACCTCTAGCAAATTGAACTCTTGAGCACTCCCTAGTAAATTTGTCAACCATTATCGGTTTACCAATCGTACTCACGAGTGCACTAAGACATTTACGTCCCCAATACTGAAGCCCTAAATCATGTAAACGAATCCACAGAGGAACTGAACGAACAAGGCGAACAGCACTGAGATCCGCAGACCATGGGCAAATGATAACAGGTTTCCTATCAAATTGGAGTATACCATTTTCCAAAACATGATCCCTCGTAGCATTATCGTTAAATTTGACCATAGTCAGTCCCATTGTCATTCTAGCTATCTGAGCAATCCCTAGATGACCCCAAACTCTTTTAATGAAGCCTTCAAAAATAGCCATGGGAGGATTAGCACCAAGAACCATACAGATTACTGCCGAACTCCAATTCGCAGATTGAATTTTGACCTCTTCAGCATCTACCCTTGCATATTTTCGTCCATCTCTGCATAATGGTTCAATGAATTCGAGTTTTCGGTCAGAAAATGAGATCTTACTTGCCGTAAACTGCTGCCATTGACGGTGAGCTGAAGCCTAAAAATCCCCTTCCTCCACCTTATCCGCCCAGGAAGCCGTATTTGCGATCGAAGTAGCTCTCCCATCTCTCGTATCGATTTCCTGAGATCCATTATCCGCAATCAATCGATCCACTTCGATATTGAGATTTAAACCCTCATGTCTAACCTCATCCATATCATTCAAAGCAATAGACTCAGGGCCATCGATCACCAAACCCTTGGTAACGGAACAAGACGGAGCCTTCTTGTCCGGAACCAGCAGATTATCTTGCTCTTCTACATGAATTTCAGGCTTACATATCAGCTTCTTCTTCCTCGCCATGGAAGAGAACAAACCGAGACCCAAGCTTTTTTGTTTATTATTATTATTAGAATAATATTATATGAATATCATAAAATTCTCAAATTAGTTATTGTGACTACAATCTTGTATTGGTACGAGAGGATTAAGATTGTAGGGAACGAATTTAAACAGTTCGCAGTAAAACAAAGTTTTGTAGAATCTTTGGATTAAATACTATAAGTATGGTTCACTAGTATTATGAATACATGTAATCTAGATCCAGATTACTGATGTAGTAGGACATCTTAGTAGAGATACTTTGTATAAAGTGGTTATACATGAACGGGACCCGATATGTTTTAATACTTATTAATACCGTTTACTATATAAGTATTAATTAAACATATCAATAAGATGATCATATACAAATTGATCTTAATCCTGAAGTTATTATGAACTCTTGTTTATGTCATATGAGTTCTTTGATTCACTTTTAATGGTTTGTCAGAATGATCAAGCTGGAAACTTTTGTTTTGGGAACTCATTGATGTAAATGGCTGAGGACATAATACACGGATGTGGAATCTAAACCTTTCCGAGAGGAATTGAATAATAGTTCTCTTAAGGGTTGACTTTTGGAACTAAAATATTATTGAGCTTAAATTCATAAATTAGTTTATGAATTAACCTTCACTAGTAAAGTTAATGTCACTTAAGGAAACAAGATATAATTAAAGATGTTAAACGGTAATTTATTCCTACTTTAATTATGAACCATTAATAGAGGATTGAATTGTATGTAGTGATTAAATTGGTGGACACTTTTATATTACTCAATAAATAAATGTCTATAATTACAATAGTGCAATCTCATATTTTTAGTGGAATAATACTGAGATTAAAAAATTAAGGTTACTATATTAAAGAGTTTTAATTAATAATCTATATTAATTGGAGCTTGAAATTATAGGTCCACAGGTCTCCGAGATAGCTCTATCAACGCTATTCAAGGTAAGAGTTGAAATATGGAAAAATTAGGAAAATGACATTTGAAAGAAATTTGTTCTTCACGGTCAAATATGTAATTGAGACAATTTATTAATTAATATATAATAATTTTTTAAATTAGTAAATTAATTAATTATATTTTCAAAATGTATTTTTTAATTAAAATGGCATTTTTGAAAATAGCATTTAAATAATTAAGATATTTAATTTTGAATTAATTAGCTTTACTTATTCAAATAAAGTGAAAAAGATATTTCTTATAATTCAAAATGGTTTGAATTTGAAATGATATTTATTTTTTAATTAATCTGATAAATAAGTTATCAGGTTTATATATTTTTTAATAAATAATTATTAAATAATAATTAAAAGAAAGTGGTTAGAACACATCCGTAAAACACATGGATGTGTTACATGCCAACTACAATGCATGCACTCTAGTTGGCGTGTAACAAAGTCCAAGAATGAGTTTTGAATATTTCTTTTATTTATTTAATTATTTAATCATTGATTTATAATTTGAATTTTGAATTTTTTGAATTTCAAATTAAAAAAATTTAATTAATTCTTTTGTAAATCTATTAGATGGAAATAGTTTTTAACATAAGACTTTTGACATAAAGAAAATATATCGTATTATTTTCTCTATCCCTGAAATCTTTCTCAGACCTAATATTCAGAGATCTCATGTGTTGAGAATATCTTGTTGTTATCCCAAAAATTTGGAAAGAATGACGTGGCGGTGAAATGGACACGTGGCATGAGTTAGTAGGGAGATCTGGCTTAGTAATAGCCTAATACATTAGTTAAGGAATGGGACAGAGGGTCAAGCCAAATACGCCCAATCGAAGAGAGTATTTAGACTGGGGGTTGCTTGGCTCAGACCTCAGTTTAAAGACCCATATAATTAAATTGGTGCCAAGACCAAGAAAGTGAAAGGGAGGTATGAATTTTGGTTCAAGATATAAAAGCAGTAGGTCCGATCGGACCTAAGCTTAGGAGACCTCTTGTTAAGCTTGGTTCGAATAAGTTCAAAAAGAATAAGGCTCAAGTTTTACTCAAGGGGAAAGCCACATAGTGGCCGATCGGGTATGATATGGAAGAAGTGAACTTGGGCTTGAATGAGGTGAGTAGAAATGGTGGTGTCCGATCGGACATGATGCGTGTGGATACTTTGGACCATTTTGGTCCAAAGGGATGACTATGACCGATCGAACATACACATAGGAGGTACCTTGGACCATTCAGGTCAAGGAGAAGTAGATGGTGGCTCGGACCACCTTGGTCCGAGGAGAAAAGTCTAATGCCCGATCGAGCATTTGGTTGAGCGAAGAGGTTCGAACCTTGTTGGCCCAAGGAGAAGGATGTGTGCCCGATCGGACGTGGTACTTATGAGTACCTTGGACCATTTTGATCAAGGAAAGGTGGTGGCTCAGACCACCTAGGTCCGAAGAGAGAGGACCAAGGTCCGATCGGACCTTGGTTAAGCAAAGGAAGCTTGGACCATTTAGGTCCAAGGGGCATTATGCCCGATCGCGTAAGACCTCCCCCGATCGCACATGACCTCCCCCGATCGCGCAAGACACCTGCAAGAGCGCTCGGACCATGTTGGTCCGAGGATATGCTAGGAAGAAGATGGCTCGGACCATGTTGGTCCGAGGAGCAAAGTGTAAGGTCATTTTGGACCTTGATTGAAGGAGTCAAATAAGGTGGTTTGAACCACCTTAAGCCAAAGAAGACAACCATTGTGTCCGATCGGACACAATGGAGGAGTATAACTCGAGTGTAGTTGGCCTTTGGTCCAAGGATAGCCATGCGTATGCCACCTTTGACCTACGTAAAGCTTGAAGAATAGCCAACATGCATGAGAAGCTACGTCAAACTGCCCAAAACTACTTCAGTGAGAATCGGTCCAAGCATCCGGGAATCACTCAATCCTCACTCGAAATTAGGGATCAGTTATATTTTGAATGTTTATTTTGTAATATAAATATTAGGTAAATAATAGAATATCCCTATTAAAAGGGGATATCAGTTGAGAACCCAGGTCTATAAATAGGGACTTGGGACGATCGTAAAAGGACTTTTTGGCAAAATCAAGAGTGAATCTGTATTCTAGAGAGAGAAAGTGTGTTGTTCTTGAGATAAACCCATTTTTGCGTTCTAGAATATCTCACACTGAAGAAACTCAGTTGACACGGTTCATCTGATCTTGAGTGCAAATACAGTAATAAAATCTCTAAGTGGATTAGGCTATTACCGATCATCGGGGCTGAACCACTATAAAAACCTCATGTTATTTACTTTAGTTCATAAAAAACTGTCTGTTGTCGTTTATAATTCTCTTGAAGGTTGTCGTAGTTGACGTTCTCACGTCGTTGGCTAAATTCACAGTCAACATTTTGGTGCTTTCATTGAGAGCCTGAAGAGAAAACAGACAGTCCCTAAAGCGATATGGCGCCTAAGAACACCACCGCGGCCTCCAAGAGGGCAAGCACCTCCAGGGAGCATGCTAGATCGGAAAATCCTAACGTTCAAGATCGTGAGAATGAGCCTAGGGTCGTGCTTGAGGATGTAGCTCCTGAAGTTGAGGAGCTCCAGGAGACCATGAGCGCGTTCCAGGATGAGTTGGCCCAGTTCAATGCTAGGCAGGAGGCCTTTGCTGAGGAAATGGCCAAGCAGAGACAAGAGATGGACGCTAGGAGCGAGGAGATCCGTCGACAGCAGGAGGAGGCCGACAGGCGACACCGCGAAGCTGCACTTGCTCTGGAGGCAGCTGCGCAGTTGACCCGAGCCAATGCTCAAGCTATGCCTGGGGTGATACCCACTCAAGAAGCAAGGACCATAGAGGCTGGTCAAAAGAAAGCTGATAGACCAGCAAGAGGTGGTGGTAACCCGCCTGGTCATGAGGAGGAGGGAGTACGATCACGCACTGCCTCTACCCAAAGGGGGAATTCTAAGACCCCCTCAAGGAGCCATAGATCAGAGACTTCCAGGTCAGGAAGTCATAAGTCTGGCAGTAAGAAAACACCTTCTGAGCAGGGGCACAACAAAGCCCCTCGTGGCAAGGAAACTTCACACTTCAAAGATGGACATGGGCGTGATGAAGGTGACAGTTACCACACCAACCAGTCGAAAGAGAAGAATAATAACCGACGAGGGGGAGATAATCAACCAGCTCAAACGGGGAAGCCACCACGACATCCCAACCAGCGTAATGGCAAGGAGCACGCTCCACCTAATAGACCCTCCGAAAAGACTCGGAGTACGGTGTTCGACCGGTTGGGAAAGAACACTGCTCAGAAGGACCTAAGGGACATCATTGATGACAGAAGGAGGACTGCTCCGTTCGAAGGGCAGGAGCCAATCCGTCCTACTAGTCGAGTAGAAATACTTGACGTAGATACGCTGGATAGGAGTGCCCGACCTAGCGGTCCCGAAAGTTCATCCCCAGCAGTGGCCCCAGCCATCCAAGCCCAGCTTGATGCTTTGACGGCGGCAGTACAAGGTTTATCCAAACAACCAGTTATTGATCCAGTAGACCACAGAAGTGGTAGCCCTTTTTGTGCTAGAATAAGAGCAGCCCAACCACCAAGGAAATACAAGGCGCCGGTATTGCCAGTTTATACAGAAAAGGCAGACCCGGTGAGACACGTTGGAAAGTTCGAGGATCAGATGGAGCTGCTTGGGGTGAGTGACGATTACCGCTGTAGAGTCTTCCCCACCACCTTGTCAGACACTGCCCAAGAGTGGTACTGGAAGTTCAAACCCGACTCCATCACCTCTTGGGAGAGCTTTAGGAAGGAGTTCTGCAGGCAGTTTAGCACTGCCCGAACCCCTCCAGTTTATGCCAACCACTTGGTGGATATTAGGCAAGGCAAAGATGAATCTCTCAAGAACTACATACAGAGGTTTATGAGAGAAGCCAATCGGGCTACCGCTGTTGGAGATGAAGGGAAGATGGTTGCGATCTCCTCGGGTATTATTTATCGAAGTCCTTTGTGGGACAACATTCACCGCCATCCAATTTCAACTTTACAACAGTTCTTGGACCGTGCAGATAAGTACATGAAGTTGGACGATGCCATTGAGAAAGGAGAGAACGGGTTGAACAACCCAAGTGGATCGGGGGATACTCCAAAGGATAGCGGAAATGATCAAGGCGGTAGTAAGAAACGTGGGAATAACGGGTCTGACCACCGCAGTGAGAAGAAAGCTAAGTCTGGGTCGAATGACAAACCTACGAAGTATGAACCTCGATTCACCAACTACACTACTCTTTCGGCAACCCGAGCGGAGATCTATCTAGCCAGCCATCAGGAGGTCCCTTACCGAAGGCCCCCTCCAATCAAGAAGGAAATGAGTAAGAGGGATAAGAACAAGTTCTGTCGTTTCCATGGAGACTATGGTCATGACACGAACGAGTGTAACCACCTTAAGGATGAGATAGAGTTTCTCCTCCGTTCGGGGAAACTAAAAAAATATAAGGCAGAGAAAACCCAGGGAGAGGGAAGCAACAATAATCCTGGGTTCAAGCGACAACGGTCCCCACCTTTGCAACCTGAACCTGTGGACTTCACACTAGATACAATATGTGGAGGACCACATCTTGTGGGTGATAGCAGCAAGGCGAGGGAAAGATATGCTCGCACCCTTCGTCATGAGTTGGAGGCAGCGTCCACATCCGAGGTTATGACGATGGAGGAGAGACCATCAAAGAACCCAAGGTATGAAAGTGAGTCCCTCACCTTCACTGAGGAGGATGCCAAACACGTGAGGTATCCTCACAATGACCCTCTCGTAGTGACAGTTCAAATAGCTAACATGAAGGTGAAAAGATGTCTGGTTGATACGGGAAGTTCCGTAAACATTATTTATAAGTCCTCTTTTGAAAAAATGAAGCTATCCATCAATGACTTGAAACCATGCTCTCACGTCATTTACGGGTTTACTGGAGAGGGACTATCACCAGCTGGAACAATAAAGTTACCAGTCACCACGGGGGAAGCTCCCAAGCATGAAACCGTGATGACTGAATTTTTGATTGTTGACTGCCCGTCTGCCTACAATGTGGTTATTGGTCGACCACTACTCACCAACTTGCATGCGGTAGTTTCAATTTGGCACCTTTCTATGAAGTTCCCGACCAGCGCTGGCGTAGGCTACGTCCAAGGAGACCAAAGGGAAGCTAGAGAGTGTTATAATGCCTCCATAGCTAAGGCAAAGAAAGGTGCCAAGGAAAACAACATGATTGTGTGTGTTGAAGGAGGGGAAGTGGATGAGATGGACGTAGACCAGAGTCTTGTCGTAGTAAACGATGAAGAGGTGTTGAAGGAGTGTGACCAGGAGAGCACTCCCAGTTTGAAAGAGCAGAAGACCCCATCAGGTGATGAAGTCACCAAATAGGGCGTTGCCCAAAGCGAGGAAAGAGATATTGATCCTCGCTTTGGGGATTATGAGAGTGATGTGGGACCGTCCGAGGAGTTAGAAGAGGTCCCTATAGATGAGAATGACCCGACAAGAGGGGTCAAGATTGGGAAGAAATTGAAAGCTGAGGTGAGAGCACAGCTGATAGAGTTCTTGCGAAGGAATCAGGATGTCTTCGCCTGGTCTCACAAGGATATGGTGGGTATCTCACCAACTGTGATCAGCCATGTGCTCAACGTAGATGAAAGGTATCCAGCGGTACAGCAGAAGAGGAGGTTACTTGACAAGGATCGAGCAAAGGCTCTTAAGGAGGAAGTAGAGCGGTTGAAGGAGAACGGGTTTATTAGAGAGGCATACTACCCAGCTTGGGTTTCAAACCCAGTCTTGGTGCCTAAACCCAATGGAAAGTGGAGGACTTGTGTAGATTTTACTGATCTAAACAAAGCATGCCCGAAGGATTGTTTCCCTTTACCGAGAATAGACCAGTTGGTGGATGCAACCTCTGGTCACGAGACCTTGTCCTTCATGGACGCATATTCGGGATACAACCAAATCAGCATGCATCCTCCTGATGAAGAACATACCAGCTTCCGAACGGATATAGGGCTCTATTGCTATAGAGTGATGCCCTTCGGGTTAAAAAATGCAGGAGCTACCTACCAGCGCCTGGTGAATGGCATGTTTCGTGACTTAATCGGCAAAAGCATGGAGGTATACGTAGATGATATGCTGGTGAAGTCGAAAGAAGCTGGGGGGCACGTGGGAGACTTAGAGGATTGCTTTGCAATCTTGAGGAAGTATAACATGAAATTAAACCCCCTCAAATGTTCGTTTGGAGTGGGTTCTGGGAAATTCCTTGGGTTTATTGTCAACTCCCGAGGAATAGAAGCAAACCCTGAAAAGATCAAGGCTCTCATAGAGATGAAGTCTCCCACAAGAATAAAGGAGGTGCAAAGCTTGACTGGGCGGATTGCGGCTCTAAGCAGGTTCGTCTCAAAATCAACGGACAAGTGCGTCCCGTTTTTTAACCTGCTTAAAGGAGGAAAGAAGTTCGAGTGGACCGCAGAGTGTGAACAAGCTTTCCAGGCAATAAAGGAACATTTGGCTCAACCTCCTGTTCTTTCTAAACCAGTTGATGGAGAGGACCTACTTGCATATCTAGCAGTCACGGAACACGCTGTTAGCGCTGCTTTAGTACGTGAGGAGGATAAGGTGCAGCACCCAGTGTATTACGTTAGCAAGCGTTTGATAGGAGCGGAGTCCCGATACCCCATGATTGAGAAGTTGGCTTACTGCTTGGTACTTGCATCACAAAAGTTGAGGCCGTATTTCCAAGCACACCCCATCAAGGTCCTCACTGACCAGCCTCTTCGCCAAGTTTTGCAAAAACCGGAGTCGTCTGGTCGGCTACTTAAATGGGCGGTCGAGCTAGGCCAATTTGAAATCAAGTACCAACCAAGGACTGCTATTAAGGGTCAAGCCTTGGCGGATTTCATCGCTGAGTGTACCGGAATCGTTGAGGTCCCTAATCAACAGGAGAGTGTTACTGGGTTAAAAGAAGAAGTTCCTGCTTGGCAACTTTTCGTTGATGGATCGTCAAACGAGCACCATTCAGGAGCTGGGATTATACTAGTCACACCAGAGAAGCACCGAATTCATTGTGCACTGAGGTTCGGATTCAATGCTTCTAATAACGAAGCAGAGTATGAGGCCCTCTTAGCAGGCTTGCGACTGGCTAGAGATGTACGTGCCCGGTCGGTGGAGATAAACAGTGATTCCCAATTGGTGGTTTATCAAGTATTAGGGGAGTACCAGGCGAGGGGCCTACGCATGGTGGCATACTTAAACAAAACTAAAGATTTACTAGCCCAGTTCGAGGAGTATACCATTAAGCTAGTACCAAGGGAGCAGAATTCCAATGCTGATGCTCTGGCAAAGCTTGCAAGTGCGAAAGATGCCGAAACACTGAATATAGTTCCAGTAGAGTACTTGGCAGAGCCAAGTATTGATAGAGAAGAGGCCATGCCGATTACGATAGTCGACACCTGGATGACTCCCATCATTGCCTACCTTGAACATGGGACGCTCCCAGATGGTCGTAATGAAGCAAGGAAAGTTATGAGGCAAGCTGCTAGGTACACCATGGTGGATGGAGTGTTATATAGGAGAGGATACTCCTTACCTCTCCTCAGGTGCATAACCCCCGACCAGTCAAAGAGCTTATTAGCTGAAGTGCATGAGGGGTTTTGTGGAGATCATGCTGGGGGGCAGAGTCTATCTAAAAAGATCTTGAGGCAAGGATTTTTCTGGCCTACTATGAACGAAGACTCTATGGAATATGTGAAAAGGTGTGACAAATGCCAAAGATTCTCTAAGGTACCCAGAGCACCACCAAATCTTTTGAGGCAAATGCAAAGTCCGTGGCCTTTTGCAGTATGGGGCATTGATTTGATCGGGAAGTTACCCAAAGGAAAGGGAGGAGTGCAATTCGCTGTGGTCGCAGTAGATTATTTTACTAAATGGACTGAGGCCGAACCATTAGCCACGATTACATCGAAGAAAGTGTTGGACTTTGTTGTTAAAAATATAATATGTCGCTATGGTCTACCTAAAAAGATAGTGTCTGACAATGGCACCCAGTTTGACAGCGACATATTTACCGATTTTTGCACTCGGCATGGCATCACCAAAAGTTTCTCCTCGGTGGCCCATCCTCAGGCCAATGGGCAGGTTGAAGCAGTGAACAAAACATTGAAGGACACTTTGAAGAAGCGCCTGGAACAAGCTAAGGGTGCTTGGGCAGATGAGTTACCAGAAGTCCTTTGGTCGTATAGGACTACCGCTCGGACGGCAACTGGCCATACCCCATTCTCTTTAGCATATGGGTATGAAGCCATGTTACCTGTGGAGATAGATCCACCCTCTCATAGAAGGACCGTTTACAACCAAGAGGAGAACCATCAGTTGTTGGCAGAATCATTGGACTTCCTCGAAGAGAGAAGAGAGGAGGCAAGCCTCAGAGTAGCAGCTCATCAGCAAAAAGTGGCACGCTACTTCAATTCCAGAGTGCGAGATCGAAAGTTCCAGGTCGGAGATTTAGTCCTAAGGAAGGTGTTTGTTAGAGACCCAGCAGCTGGTGTGCTAGGACCGAACTGGGAAGGACCATATCAAATTGAACAGGTCTTACCGCCCGGCACTTACAAGCTTGCTCGATTGAATGGGGAGCTGATCAGAAACTACTGGAATGGCGAGCACTTGAGAAAATATTATCAATAAATACTACTTGCAGAGTAGTAGCTTTGTATCAAGTGCTTAACTTGTTATTTAAGTTTTTTGTTTGTGAACTGGTTATTTGCTACCCAGTCGCATTATTTTGAACAATGTTATTTTGTTTGGAACTCGTTGTTAGACACGTTTTGTCATTTATTATTACGAGTAATAAAAGAGACCACACGCATTGTGGTCGTACCTTGCTACAAACTTTGCATATGTGTTGATTATTTTTGTTGGGCAGTGTTCAACTGTCATAATAATTTAAACAAAACAGGTCTTTTAAAAACTAATGTACTGGACAGTGTTCAACTGGTCGGTATCATAATATGGAGGACCAACGTTTAGATAATATTTATGTAGTGGTCAACTACTGATATATTTTCGTATATTTCATGTGTTTCACGAGTAGTAACTACTCGAACAAATCCGATCAAGTAGTAAGTGATCAAGGATTTATCCACCCTCAATCACTTGGGGGGCACATAGGGTATACTGGTATGTATTTCAACACAGGCAATAAGAGCACGAGCAAATATGTTTGTTTTTGGGCTGACTTGTAAGTTTAGGAGTCTAAAATAGCCGTTAAGCTAACTTGTTTTACAAAGCTTAAGTAACTTAGAATTTTTCAAATTCTAAGTTAAAAACTAATATTCGTGTAACAAGACATTTATGCTCATAAAAAGTTAGAGCAATAAGAGCATGAGGAAGTACATTTGGTGTGAACTTATGGAATGGTAAAAATTTCTAAGTTAAAAAACTAAATTCTCATGTGAAATTAAAGGCATCCAAAAACTTTGCTATGCACAATAAAAACTTAGAAGTTTGAAATTGTCAGCAAGGAAAGAGTAAAGTGCTAAATGTCAAAATAGCTCACTAGTTCGAGCAACAAAATACAAAGTAAAGTAGACTGTGATGAACTATGAGAGGGAGTCACAGGCGAGCTCCTCTAGAGGGTTGATCGACTCCCTCCTCTGCATCAGCTGCTCCTCTCGCTCGAAATGATATAGCAGAGCAGGTTGGGGCGAGTGCAGGAGGGTTGGCAGCTTCTTCAGCGGCTCTTGCTTCACATCTGGCAAGATCCTCTGCTTGGGCCTCCTTGGGGAAACAATCAAGATTAAGAGGCTTGTTCAGCTTCCAGACCTTATAGAAGCAGTCAAAACTGGCCTCCTCAAAGCGAATCAAGTCAAGCTCTTTTTCTTGCTTCAGCTCTTCGTTCTCGCTAATCAACCTCTCATTGTCTCGAACTAACTCTTTAATATCAAGGGATTGCTTCTCCAATTGAGTTGTCAAGGAAGCATTGTTTTGAGCCTGCTTTTTGAGAGACTCGTCCCGTTCAGCTATAGTTCTCTCTGCTTGCTCCAGCTTGGACCTGGCCTCCACCAGTTGATCGTCCTGCACCTTGATCAGCTCCTTGTAATCCACGGCTCGAAGCTGAGCATGACCAATGGTGACAAGTGACTGCATGGAAGATAAAAAGTTAATACAAGTAAAAATACTAATAACAAAGTATCTCGAGGAAAAATGCTTACCTTCATCAATTGAGCGAGTCCTCTCTTCAAGACAACTTCGACACTAAGTCGAGGGTAGGAGTCTAGGCTTTGAAGCGTCGATGCATCACGGCCAATATCCTCAAGAAGCCCCTTGCCCAGGTCGCTAACAGCACGAAAGAGCTCACTCGAACTACCCTGGTGAGTAGGAGTTAGGCTCGCAGAAGGAGGAAGGGAAGAGGGGGTCAGTGGCGGAAGTGTAGTCGGTCCCCCAGGTTGCCTCCCTTGACTTGGCGGTACTACCTTCTGAATCTTCTGTGGAGGCATAGAGCCACTTCCATCACCAGTTTTCCTCTTTGAAGCAACGCAATCTCTGAACATGTCTGAATCTGCCAAGGATGAAAAAACAAGATTGTTAGAGAAATAAACATAATGAAACATATGCAAGTGTATACTACAATTGTGATACTCTCTAATTACCAATTATAAAAAATATGCCTATTTTCACTAAGCATGTGTTACCTGCGTTGAAGATCTGATCAAGGAACTCATCCTCGTCGTCCGAGGATGAGCTAAGTTCCCCTTCAACCTGGATAGCTTTTCCTTTCCCAGGTTGAGCGGGAATAGTAGATCTACGCTGAGGATCAGGCTCTCTAATGACTAAGTCGCCAGGTCTACGGGAAAGCGGAGAAGGCCCAGGAGAATGCCGATCAGTCATTTGCTCTGTGCCCTCGGTAGACCGACCAGGCGTGTCGTTCTCCCCGGTGGTACTTTCCACCACCAGATCCTGCTCACATGGCACCAGACTCACCATCTGAAGAAGGTCCAGCGTGACCAACTTTTTTACATCCTTCTCTTTAAGACTCATGTTAGCCAATTTCTTGGCCCGCCTAAACATCCCTTCAGTAGGCAATGGTCGCTCAAACGGACCCGAGCGCGTAAAAGCCAAGTTGTTGGCCTCAATATCCAATGTGAGGAAGTATTCCTTATGATATTTCCCGGCGTTTGACTTATGGGAGATGCCATTGAGATATGTAACCCCCCTATGCCTGTGATAGAAATGGAAGAAACCTGAGTTGTTGTGAGAAGGGTTGGTCCGAAGATCAAACAGGTAATGCACCTCATGAGGGGTGGGCTCGTCCCAACCATTCAGAAAATAAAGAATATACAGCGCAGAGAGTGCCTGTATCCCATTCGGCATGATCTGAAATGGGGAGATGTTGAAGTAGTCTGCTACGGACCGGAAATAGATGTGCAGCGGGAGTGTTGCTCCAGCTTGTACATGGTGCCTGGACCAGGCACAGTACCTTCCACCGGGCCTATTGGCTCTTTGATGCGAGCCCGGACACGTCACGTTTGCCCCATTCAAGCCTAAAGCTTCAATGTGTTTCTGGAATAGAGCGGGATTAAGTTTTGAGGCTTCGGCAACGAACCAGGAGGGTTCTTCTTCTCCCTCATCACGTGGCTTCTGAACAGCCAAATCCTGGATCGCAGTAGCAAATTTCAGAGAAGGCTTTCTTGAAGCTGTGGTAGTGCAGGTTTGATTGCGCTTTGCCACCTTCTGTACTGCTCTGCGGGCAACCTGCGGATCGTGTTCCTGAGGGAGCCTGTTAGATTGCTTCACCCTCATCGTCGACTGAGAAGCCTGTCGAAGAAATTGTTCCTCGTGAAGAAGATATAAGGCTGAGCGAGGGAGGATCTGCTTGAAGCGGCGAAGACGGTCCTCTGGAGTGTAACCAGTAGACGAGCCTGGTGAGGAATCGCTATTCAAGGGAGTCTCGATTGTTTGCGGGGCGGATGATTCGGAGTTCGTATGATTGTCACCTCCCCTATAGTCAGAGCGATTCATCTACAAAAATGAATAAAAAATGGGGAGGTGAGTAACCATACAAAAAAAATTCATCAAAAATAAGAATTATTTATATACTTGGAAAATTTTGTCCAAGTTATAAAAATATAACACATATGGAAAATATAATTTTAATGCTCAAAAGTGCCTAAAAGTACTTAAAGTATTGAACTTATTAAAGCTTATAGAAGGAGGCATTTTTGGGGTTTTCCTATAAGGCTAAGTTCCTTATGTGTGTAGTAACATACAGAGGTTGGTTATACATTTGGAAGGAAAAGAAGCCAAGGTCTAAGGAGTTAGGTGTGGTCCGATCGGACCACATTTTAGGCTCAAAGGAATGGTTTTATACCTCCGATCGGATGCCTAGAGGCACTAAGTGGACATGACCACAAAGGTGTATAAACCAAGGAAAATTGAAAATGGTCTGATCGGACCGTGTGCTTACTCTAGGGGATAACTTAGCATATTGCAGTCGATCGACTGCCAAAATGTGTTGGATACTCATTACCAAAGGGGTGTTCAGAGCAGATGGGAGGAACCATATATCCACACACGCCCAGAACAAAATAAAACTGGTCCGATCAGACACATTCTGGCCAGGAGACGTCCTGCCTCGCCACCGCACGAGCCTCACGCGAAGTCCCTAGGACGTCCGATCGGGCGTAGCGTGCCCGAGGAGAAGATGTGCACCCAGGGTCTGAGAATCCGCCTGGTGTGCCTCGTGCCTCCAAAACTCCTAGCCACCAGCAGCAACAAGTCAGGTTCGATCGGGCATGGGTGTCTAGGGAGGTTCGGAATTGACTGTTAAAGACTTGGGCACTTAAAAGCGAAGGAAGGAGCGTGTGGTCCGATCGGACCACACATTTATCTGAAACTTTTCAAGGCCCGATCGGAGGTGGTTGTCTCATCTCGTTCAGAAGAGATACACGCCTCAAGCTTGAACCATGGTTCATCATCCCCGATCGAACATGGGTTCACCATGAGGACAAAGTGTGGTCCGATCGGACCACACGCTTATGCCCAGAATTTCTGGGCAAAAACCATGTACAAAATGGTCCCTAAATGGCATACTTTGCCTACCCCGAATCCAAACCAAATGGGCAAAGCCCTAAAAATCCCTAGTCTAAACACATTCCATCATTTACATAAACAAAAAACAAGATCAAAACATATAAATGAAAGGTTTTCTTCATGTTCTTAAAAACCCATTACACCATCAAAACCCTCAAAACCCATATTCATGTTTATGTCAAAATACCAAAAATGTCTTGAAATTCCTAAAAGCTTAAGGGAAAATTCGGGTTACCCATGCCACAAACCTCATCAAGGCAATGAGCAAACACATTGAACAAGACATATTCAAGAACTTCAAGAACATCCAAGGGACAAGCATATTCGGCCATGGCATTTTTTTTAGAAAAGAAAATGTAGCAATCTAAGAGGCATGGAGAAGAAGACTTACCCAAGGTTGGAGAGCTTTGATTTTGCTTGGAGGATGCTTGAAGATGAGGAGCTCCCCTTGAAGATTGTAAAGTCGGCAAGAGGAGGGAGTCCTTGAGAGGGTTTCGGCCAAGGGAGAAGATGAAGGGTTTTTAGAATATATTTTTTTTTTTTTGTATGTGTGAAGAAGAGAATGTAAAGTGGGGATATTTGAAGGGAAAAAAGTGGGTTTTTCATTTACTTTTGGACCTTTGATATTCTGGGACAATTTTTCTCCCCACGATCTTGGGTGGATTTTTGCAAGTGATCGTGGGTCTGCTGCATGAAGATGAACAGTTATTATTTTTCATAATGGCGTCAGCTGAAGAAAAAGTTTATTACGTGAATAAATCATATAATAAACTTGGGGGGCAAATGTTATCCCAAAAATTTGGAAAGAATGACGTGGCGGTGAAATGGACACGTGGCATGAGTTAGTAGGGAGATCTGGCTTAGTAATAGCCTAATACATTAGTTAAGGAATGGGACAGAGGGTCAAGCCAAATACGCCCAATCGAAGAGAGTATTTAGACTGGGGGTTGCTTGGCTCAGACCTCAGTTTAAAGACCCATATAATTAAATTGGTGCCAAGACCAAGAAAGTGAAAGGGAGGTATGAATTTTGGTTCAAGATATAAAAGCAGTAGGTCCGATCGGACCTAAGCTTAGGAGACCTCTTGTTAAGCTTGGTTCGAATAAGTTCAAAAAGAATAAGGCTCAAGTTTTACTCAAGGGGAAAGCCACATAGTGGCCGATCGGGTATGATATGGAAGAAGTGAACTTGGGCTTGAATGAGGTGAGTAGAAATGGTGGTGTCCGATCGGACATGATGCGTGTGGATACTTTGGACCATTTTGGTCCAAAGGGATGACTATGACCGATCGAACATACACATAGGAGGTACCTTGGACCATTCAGGTCAAGGAGAAGTAGATGGTGGCTCGGACCACCTTGGTCCGAGGAGAAAAGTCTAATGCCCGATCGAGCATTTGGTTGAGCGAAGAGGTTCGAACCTTGTTGGCCCAAGGAGAAGGATGTGTGCCCGATCGGACGTGGTACTTATGAGTACCTTGGACCATTTTGATCAAGGAAAGGTGGTGGCTCAGACCACCTAGGTCCGAAGAGAGAGGACCAAGGTCCGATCGGACCTTGGTTAAGCAAAGGAAGCTTGGACCATTTAGGTCCAAGGGGCATTATGCCCGATCGCGTAAGACCTCCCCCGATCGCACATGACCTCCCCCGATCGCGCAAGACACCTGCAAGAGCGCTCAGACCATGTTGGTCCGAGGATATGCTAGGAAGAAGATGGCTCGGACCATGTTGGTCCGAGGAGCAAAGTGTAAGGTCATTTTGGACCTTGATTGAAGGAGTCAAATAAGGTGGTTTGAACCACCTTAAGCCAAAGAAGACAACCATTGTGTCCGATCGGACACAATGGAGGAGTATAACTCGAGTGTAGTTGGCCTTTGGTCCAAGGATAGCCATGCGTATGCCACCTTTGACCTACGTAAAGCTTGAAGAATAGCCAACATGCATGAGAAGCTACGTCAAACTGCCCAAAACTACTTCAGTGAGAATCGGTCCAAGCATCCGGGAATCACTCAATCCTCACTCGAAATTAGGGATCAGTTATATTTTGAATGTTTATTTTGTAATATAAATATTAGGTAAATAATAGAATATCCCTATTAAAAGGGGATATCAGTTGAGAACCCAGGTCTATAAATAGGGACTTGGGACGATCGTAAAAGGACTTTTTGGCAAAATCAAGAGTGAATCTGTATTCTAGAGAGAGAAAGTGTGTTGTTCTTGAGATAAACCCATTTTTGCGTTCTAGAATATCTCACACTGAAGAAACTCAGTTGACACGGTTCATCTGATCTTGAGTGCAAATACAGTAATAAAATCTCTAAGTGGATTAGGCTATTACCGATCATCGGGGCTGAACCACTATAAAAACCTCGTGTTATTTACTTTAGTTCATAAAAAACTGTCTGTTGTCGTTTATAATTCTCTTGAAGGTTGTCGTAGTTGACGTTCTCACGTCGTTGGCTAAATTCACAGTCAACACTTGTGAATCTGAAATATTTTCCTACCATTACTCTACGTGCCCACACACGTTTTGAGGTGTAGAGATACATCTTGTAAGATTTTGGTCTGTGTATTTTGAAGAACTGCTTTGGATTGGATGTTTGTCGGAGATACAAAATGATAGCGAGGATTCTTGATAGTTCTTCAACTGGTAAATCCTCATCTTTGATTTCTCTATGATTAATGTATTGCATGTTAATGAATCCGGTTATTTAAAGTTTGTTTAATTTTTTTTTTAAAATTTCTAGGCCTAATACCCCGTGCTTTCCGCTGCGCACATGGTAAACCAGTTACCAACACTCTCAACTCTCAAGTAGCCTGTCAGAGAAAGTCAACAATCATCTTATTTGGCAACTAGCATTAGAGTTGCTCTAATATTTTGCCAAATAATACTTAATGGAACATGTAGTCACGGTTCCACACAAAACTTGACGTATTTTTTCCGCCTACTACCTTTTGGTGGGGTGGTGGGGGCTTTGGGTCTTAAGCCCAAGATTGGGGATCAAATCCCCCAAACACCTATTTGTACCTCGCATGTGGTATTCTTTGATCTCCCGAGTTAGTGGTAGTCGCTGCAGCTGTTTCGGTCCTCTCCCTTATTGTGAAGAGGTTTTGACACTCTTTCCTACTAGGTTATACCAAAGATGTGCTGTTAACTTTGGAGATCAAATATCAAATTTATAAAAAGGTTGTGCAATCATCAAGTATTTTCTCTGGTGGGTTGTGTCGGGTTGGAGATTATTCTTGTAAATGGAAAATGAATCATTCATTCACATGTACTAAGTTATAATGTATACATTTGAGTGTTACATGTAATAATTAAAAAAAAACAAAAAACTTAACCTATCTTTTTTGTTAAAAAAAAATGTATATGAGTGTAATAAAAAACAAAAAATAAAAAAGAATTAAAAAAAATGTGTTGACAGTCTCACGTGATCGGCACGCTCGATACGACACTCGAATTTCTTCTGAGCAAAGTCTTAATACTACTGTACGGACCCATAGCGAGGTTAAGAAATGGGGTGCGCTTGCAGGCCCGTTTCATTGAATTTGCCATGGCCAAGCTTCTTGTCACCGCCGCCGGCGAGGGTAAAGTCGTCTCCGTCGTCATCATGTTTGGCCATGGCTTTTCAAGGTTGTTGCCTTCCTTTAAAGCGTTTCTTATCTTCACCGATTCGAGTTGTTAGAGGGAACAATAATCGATGGCGCTCTCTGTCTCTTCCTCTCATTAATGTAGACATTGAATGTGGCGGTGGCGGTGGAGGTGGAAGAAATGGAAACAATAACAACAGTGGTGGTGGAGGTTGGCACGATGAGGGCAGTGGCTGTTCTGGGTCTAATCACAATCACCGTCATTTCCTCTTTTTATCTATCTTCTTCTGCTCGGCGGCGTGCTCGTTCTGCCATTTTGGGTTGGCTTCAGCGCTGGCAAGAACTACCACGGCTCGTTCTTCTGACTTCGAATCTGGGTTAGTCTGGGAAGTCAAGGGGGGCAAGTGGACCATGCTTGTTCCCAATGTTTATGAGGATTGTTTCGTTGTTGAGTCGGGACTAGGATCACCTTCTTCATTGCTGTCTTCTTTCTCGGCTGCCCATTTGTGGAATCAGTGTAGAGAGATTGTTATGCGTTTGATGCTCCCAGAAGCTTTTCCTGAAAGCGTGACTAGTGATTATTTAGACTATTCACTCTGGAGAGGAGTACAAGGCATAGCTAGCCAAATCAGTGGTGTACTTGCTACTCAGGTAAACGAAAAGCTGAGTTCTTTATGCACAGTTTTTGAGCAATTTTTTTTTAATTGGTTTGTTTATGCTTTGTTATATATTAATATAGGCTTTGCTTTATGCTGTTGGATTGGGTAAAGGAGCTATTCCTACTGCTGCAGCGATCAATTGGGTACTTAAAGATGGAATTGGGTATCTCAGCAAGATCATGCTATCAAAATATGGACGGCATTTTGATGTGAATCCAAAAGGGTGGAGATTGTTTGCAGATTTTATGGAAAATGCTGCCTTTGGATTGGAGATGTTCACTCCTGCGTTTCCTCATCTTTTTGTTGTAATTGGGGCTGCTGCTGGGGCAGGGCGCTCGGCTGCTGCATTGATTCAGGTTAGTTTGCAAATTCTTCACCTGTATCAGTATATGGTATTTCATCTTCTAGATTTCTAGATAAATAGCTTGTAGAAGTATAGAGAAAAGACTGAAAAGACTCAATTGGAGTAATTGTAATTTAGCCCAATTGATGGATTTGCTCTGTATTGTAATTTTCTTGATAAGATATGGGAAGTTACTTTTTAAGTCTATGAACCATATGATTGAATCAAACAAGTCAATAATAGAGAAACGCTAAGAAAGTAAAGAACACAACATAATTTTTACAAGTTTCACTGGTAAAATCAGCTACTGCTTGGGTCACAAAGACAGGGTAAAATTCTTTCACTATATCAAACTTAGTTCTTTACAAATTACAAGTTCAACGCACTAATTTGCTAAAGAACACATGTGTCATATAGAAAGATTTACAATCACCCATTATTGAGTCTCCCAATCAATGTACATTCTTCTAAATCCCTTAGAAGTAGTGTTGAAATCCCTTCAGCACTTGATCTCTGAAATCCCTTCAGAAAACCTAGAATAGATCCCTCTGTTCTTCACCTTCAAGTATGTTGAATCAAGCTCCAAGAAAGAAGCTTCAATCCCTAACCAAAAACTTGCATCAAAGACGAGAGAAAACAAAGAAGACAACAAAAACTCTCTACAAAAATCAGTTGGTTGGTTGCGGGTTCAAGACCCCAACCGACTTGTATATATGATCAGGTAATTAATCCTAACAAAAACTCCTAACAACCAACTAAACAGAATTAGGTAAAAACTAACAGAAAAACTTATCCTACATGGAAAGTATAAACACTGAGTTCACCTGATGCAACCAATACACAATCCAGATGCATCTGGGGTCATGATTTGCCATATAAAATCACCTGCAGAAAAACATGGTTATTACAAGATACCTTCATGTTTTGAATGATTCTTTTATCTTTGAAAGCTTTAGTAATGGAATACTTAATTTTAATTATTTTTTTTCTTCCTTTTTTACTTTTTAGAACTGTTTATTTGGGTGAAATATTTCTTAATGTTGTGATCTTAGTTAGTGTTACTAGCAATTTGTTATTTCCTCTAATAAAACCAATGCAATGTCCTGCTATAAAATATGTCTGTTTAGATACTGTAAATTATTCTTTTAGTGCCCACTACAGTGTTGTATTGTTGTCTAAATTCTGAAGTTATTATTTGCAGGCTGCCACAAGAAGTTGCTTCTATGCTGGCTTTGCTGCTCAAAGAAACTTTGCCGAGGTGAAATGTAGTTTGTTTTACTAATTAAAGCTTGGTTTCTAAATGTGACATATTTTACAAGGGGCAAAAGTCCTCCTATGTCCATTTCTGTGCAATTCTTACAATCCATTTGGCCATTATTTACAGGTCATCTTGCTGACTCAGTATAGTTTATCTCTTCCAACTGTAGGTGATTGCAAAGGGTGAAGCTCAAGGAATGGTGAGCAAGTCCATTGGAATTGGGCTTGGTATAGGATTGGCTAATTGCATAGGATCCTCTACATCACTTTCCCTTGTTTCATTTTGTGTGGTGACGTTTGTCCACATGTACTGCAATCTGAAGTCATATCAGTGCATCCAAATAAGGACTTTAAATCCTTACCGTGCAAGTATTTCCCTCTCTTGTCTCTTACTAATATTTTATTCCTCCAAAAGCTTTTTGGCTGTGTTGTGACATTGTGTACTCTATCTAATTTTGGTTGTTTGTGCCATACTTACTGTTAGTTTTCTGGTAGGATATAAGAGTAAGTGCACTATTTAAATCAATCTTTAGTAACCATAAGGACTGTTGCAGATGTTTGTAGTTTGCACTGGATAACAACATAGGTTTCCAACACAATTTTACACCATAGTGCTGATACCCATCTTTATCATTGGCTTTGTTGTCTCCATATTATGTAGACGCATCGTATTAAAATCTTGTTGAGCGTTCTAGACTTATTTCATAATACGGTGAAAAAAAAACCTTAACATACTTGCTGTAACAGGTTTAGTTTTCAGTGAATATCTCCTTAGTGGACAAGCACCTCCACTGAAAGAGGTCAACGATGAGGAACCACTTTTTCCAGCTCTACCTTTTCTAAATGTGAAACCTGTAAACAAAGTAAAATTCTATTCCTCTCTACAATTTTTTTTTGCTTTGTCCTTTGGGGTGAGGAGTGAATTTTACATTTATGTCATGAATTTTAGCCTCATGGGTCAGTGGTAGGGTGATCGGATTGACAGGATTATTTTTCAACTTTTACCTAATATGGCATGGGTGGTTATCTTCTAGAAAATAACAATAACTAAAGTAAATTGAACCCTTCATGAATATTCTTATTGGGTGCTTGGCATGAAATATGAAATGTGGAAGCATATTGAATCTAGAACATTTTTTTTTTTTAAATTGTAATTCAAATTATGCCACAACTATTTAAAGAAATTCAACTATTGTGTGTTAATGATTTAAATTTGAACGAGGGCCGTATGAGAATATAGATGAATCTATTTGCATATGCGTAGCGTGTGAATATACAATAAGTGGAAGGATAAAATAGGAGTTGGTGGGATGTTGTAACGTCATAGGCTAGTGCTAGATTGCTAGGATGGGTGGTGTGATTAACAATGGCGTTTATACCACTTTAGTAGAATATTTATTGCTGAGGACATATTTTAGCTGGACAGCTAAAAACGATTATCATGCTGCTCAGTTGAGATGCTAGTTTCTCAATTTGACATTATGATTTAGACACTGGATTGTGCAGTTTTGGAAAAAATGCTCAGAATTTAACCAATATTTCATGATAGAGGCTGAATTCGTTTTGAATATATCATTTTTGCGAGTGATCACATATTCTGATTGTATTCTACTAATGTTTGGATGTTGACTTTAGGACCCACCAACCGTACTATCTTCTGAAGCAATGGTTGCAGCTGCTGAAATTGAGAATCGATTGCAGCTTGGATCTAAGCTCAGTGATGTCGTCAAAAACAAGGAGGATGCGCTTGCACTGTTCAGTCTGTATGAAAATGAGGGATACATTTTAACAGAACACAATGGAAGATACTGTGTAAGTTTAAGAGGCCATTGACCATTCACATCTCAGGCATTTCTCTATACATCCTTGTATTACAGTCAACACTAGACTTGATTTCAGTACTTAACCAATAAATATAATCGAAAATAGTAATTCACTAGCAAATAATATATATTTGGAAACTATCTAACTTCATATAAATTATAAGGATTTTACATTGTTTCAAATATTGAGGGTTTTTGTTTTAATAAAAAATTGTGCATAAAAAGTTAAAAAAAAAAGGAGGAATACTGATCTGGACTAAGGGATTTCCTGATAATACATATGTTTGATGAATTACTATATACTCCTTATTTTATTCATTCCTTTCGTGTAGAATAACACTTTTAGCTTAGTGCATTCTTTAGATGTATTAAAAGTATACACATCTATCTAACTATTAATTGTAATAGGAGGACAAAAAGTGGATTCTTTTTTTTTTCCCTTTATGCTAAGTGCCTAAAAGTGGAGACTGATGAATAATATCTTTTTCTCTGCCAATTTGAACGGTTGGAATGGAACAGGTGGTGCTTAAAGAAACCTGCTCCCAACATGACATGCTAAAGGCATTGTTTCATGTCAATTATCTCTACTGGCTGGAAACAAATGCAGGGATCGAAGCAAGAAGTGCTTCAGTGGACTGCAAACCAGGAGGGAGGCTGCAAATGTCTCTAGAATATGTGGAAAGGGAGTTCAACCATGTCAAAAACGACGGAGAATCAGTGGGCTGGGCCACAGATGGGCTGGTAGCAAGGCCTTCGCCTAATAGGATCCGTCCAGTTTATGTGGCATCTACAAATTCCTAGCCGATAGTGATAGAGGAGCAAAGGATGGTTCATGAAAAAGGAAGCTTTGAGAAAACGAAATCAAGTATTGGATTCTTCTAACCCATTAAACATTTTGCCAAAGACAATACTGTACAGGTTTTGGATCAGGAAAAGACAACCATACAAGTCTGAGGCTACTCAACTGCACCATAAAACTCAAAATTGGTCGAACTTTTTATTTTATTTTTTCAGGTATTGAATGGTATGACCTAGAGGTGGAGGTAGGAAGGGAAGTAAGATTAGGAAGCAGAGGCGATTGAACATGTGATATTGCCGTGTTGGGGCAATATTATGGGGTAGGCGCATATTAGTAGATTGATACACAGATACAAGATCAACTTGGATTTGTTGGATATGTGTCTTAGTGTATGAGCTTAAAGGATTAGGGTTTCTTTTTTTTGTAGCTTCTTATCAATGGCGTGTTTTTCTTTTGTTACTGAAAGTGAAAAGGTTTCACCAAATGTGAGAATGCTATTATGTTAGTCGGTTTGGCGGTTCCAGTTCCTCTAGGCACCTGTGTAGTTTTATTTTATGTTCCTCAAATATTATAGGGTAAGACAGGGAATTCCAATTTCAAATTTGGGCTGATTAAGCGAGTTTGGTATATTTCTGAAGGAAAAAAAAATCCAAGCAAACCAATAATTGTGTCATAGGAAATCTTTTTGAAAGCAAGCAATCCATTGTGTTACGACTCAAATTTATGGAAAGTTGCATTAAAAAGAATGCTAATGATGAGTAGGTGGAGAGGGGTGGAGGGTGAGAGATCAGGCAAGAGATGAAATGTCTTCAAAAGAAAAGGCATAAGAGGGATTTGAAATATACTTATATTCACAATTTTGAACCCTTGTAATGGAAGAAAGTGTGCTCTTTATTGTTTTTCATGCAAATGTACCTTATATATATATATATACTAGATCCGAGTAATGTGTAATGCACATTGTTTACTTAGTTTTATTTATAAAAAATTTTAATTTTATTTATTAAATTTGTATTATTGTCATATAAATTTCAAATAAATAAACAATATTACATATAAAAATGACATAAACATATTAAATGAAAAATTAAACCCAAATAGGTTTTGTTTATGACTTTTTTTTAATATATATTTATATATATAATATGATAATCTTTTTAAACATGATAATTTTTATTATTAAAATTAAGATTTTGTATTATATATTATTATATTGATAATTATAATATTTAAATATATATTAATATAAGTATTAAATATCTTGTCTTATATTAAATATTATTATAATAGTAATTTATAATATTTGAATTCATATTAATATAATTAGTATATAAGTAGGATTATATATTATTATCATAATAATATTTTATAACATTTAAATTTATATTAATATAGTTATTAAATATCTAGTCTTGTATTATATATTATTATAATAATGATATTTTATAATATTTGAATTTGAATTTATATTAATATAATTATTATATATGTAATTTTATATTAAATATTATTATAATAATGATATTATATAATATTTAAATTTATATTAATATAATTAGTAAAAATTAGGATTATATATTACTATCATAATAATATTTTATAACATTTAAATTTATATTAATATAATAATTAAATATCTTGTATTATATATTATTAAAATAATAATATTTTATAATATTTGAATTTGAATTTATATTAATATAATTATTATATATGTACTTATATTAAACATTATTATAATAATGATATTTTATAATATTTGAATTTATATTAATATAATTAATAAATATCTATTTTAGTTAGTTTTTATAGTGGACAAAATCTGTTTTTATAATAAAAAGTCCAACAAGTCAGCCACACTAGCCTGCAGGCTTAATAAGTCGGCCAGACTAGTTAATATGGCTCAACCCGATGCAAACAGATTCATATATAGAACCACTCGAATGACCAATCCAAACTCGAACCCGAATTCACATGCGCTTAGTTAGTCAGGGACCTTGAAACAGTCGAGATATCTGCAACTCTTCCCATGAATTTCAGGAGGTAACCACTTTGAGCGAGTCTTGACGGGTAAGGAAGATGGAAGGAGCAACAAAAAAGAAAATGGTTATAAGGAAGACCCTAGGGGGCTAAGGAAGATCTATCTGATAACCATTACTCTAAATACTCTTTGTGATTAGCAAGATTCTCTCGAGCCAATCCAGTCAAGCGAGTCGAACCAGTCAGACTGACCTAACCAGATTGTTGAGCTCTGTCGTCTCCTGACTATGAACCAGTCAGACCGAGCTCCGTCGTCACTTGACCATGAACCAGTCAGATTGACCTGACTGGACTGTCAAGCTCCGCTGTCACCCTGGTCATTATTCTACTTATTTATTCACTATTCCTTACATTATTATTTTACTTTTCTGGTTATCTTTAACAAAAATCTAACTAACTTGAGCGTCGGAGTCCCTTTGACTGACACCCCACTAGTGCTCCCAATTGAAATATGACCTCCTTCTTTGTTCTTGACTGGTTGTTGGTGCCCGTTTAATCAATTGTAGGAAACATCCTCTACAATTTTGCGCCCACCGTAGGGCCCTAGCAATTAAACGATTTACAAAGAATCAAGGAGTTCACTTGAGAGCTATGTAAAACGTGACTGAGACACTCAATCTGGTCGTCCAGTTTGTCGCCCTTAATACCCAAATGAATGAGGATCGTGAGAAAATGAAGAGGCTCGAAGCTGAGAATGCAGACTTGCTCGTGCGAATGGAAACCATTTCCTTTCAGACTACCAAGGTCCAGCCATCCCGCTTCTGAGGCCCAATCAGCCTGATGCAACCTTTGGGCAACTTCACCCCTATCTCTAACAATGATGGATTGAGTCAAACAGATTTATCATCCTCGGTAAGGAGCTATCAAACGCCGCCTACCATGTCTAACATACAGAATTCAACTATCAATGCAGGAGAACAAGTAACCATGATTGAACATGGACATTCAACTGCACCCGGACAACAACATACTCTAGGAGTCAGCCAGCCAACCTCGGCAGCCGGACAATAGTAGGTTTCAGGAGCCAGTCAGCCAGCCACTGGGTCCGGATATCAACAGATCCCAAAAGCCAGTCAGCCAGCCTCTGTTGCTAGACAACACTAGAATCCAGGAGTCAGTCAGCCTGCCACTGGAGCCAGCCAGACCTTCATTGGAGCTTGTTAGAACACCCTTGAGTAGCAGGCAATCAGACCAAATCAACCAATCACAAGCGAGCCAATCCGCTGTCACACCATTAGCTCACTTCCAATCCAAGATCCTGAGTTTGCTCATAAATTGGCAGAGATGGAATCACTTATCCAACGGATTCCTGGAATGCCAACTCCAATTAAAAAGAGTGCAGCAAGCTGCTACTCTGACTCCTCGTTCGTTGATGATATAGCAATGGTCGAGATGCCAAAAAAGTTCAGCTCCCCTCACGAGAAGATGTTCGACGGGACGTCTGACCCTAATTACCATATCGCCCAATACAGACAGAGGATGTTTACTATGGCCATCCTGCGTGAGATGAGAAGCTTGCATGTGCAAGGGTTTTGGTTCCAATTTGATTAAACCAGCCCTCCAGTGGTATACTTGTTAGAATTAATGCCCTAAAAGCATGTGAAGACATTTTATTGATTTAAATAAAAGTACAATTGTATTATATTTGAATGTTATAATTAATGTTTGAATTAATTATATAATAATTTCAAGAAAATTTCTTATTCATTCATGTGAATATGATCTTGTATTAGTACGAGAGAATTAAGATCATATATAATGAACAAAATAATCAGTAACATATTAAAGTAGGGAATCTTTAATGAATGGTTACTAGTGCGATTTACTAAACATACAGGATGCGAGTGATCTAGATTCAAATTACTGATGTGGATAGACGTCTTAATAAAGTTGTTGTATAAAATAGAGATTATATATGACATGACCGATGAGAATTAATTATCTTCACAAACTTACCGTTTGACATAAAGATTTCATTCTTATCATAATAGATGATCATTTGTAGATCAGTCTAAATCCTGAGTATTCGTGAGCTCCTGTTTGTGTTTATTGGATCTTTTGATTCACTCGTTAAGGTTTCTTAATATAATGATGCTAATGACTTTTGTTTTGGAGATTCAATATCATGAATGGCTGGGAACATGATTTACAATAATGGAATCCATACTTTCCTAACAGACCGAATATTGGTTCCCTTAAGGGTTAATTATGGAATTGAATAGTTATTGAGCTCAAATCTATAATATGATTATAGATTAATTATTCATTAGTGAATTAGTGGTACTTAAGGATCAAGAGGTAATTAGAAGGGTACAACGGTAATCTTGACCAGCTCTAATTAACGAACTAATAAATGAAAGACAAAACTACATTTATTGATTATATCAATGGACTACAAGAGAAAACTCTATAAATATAATATAATTGCAAATGAATTGATTTTCTAGGGCAAGGAACTAATTATGTGATAATTTGGGCAATTGATTAATTATGAATTAATTAATTAATTAACTGTATATTTTTTCTTTGAAAAACTATAGGTTAAAATAAATATTAATCATGTTTGGATTAATATAAAGAGAGATTAATAATTATCTTATTTAGAATAAAATATTTATTTATGTATTTTAAAACTTATATTTTAAGATGAAATTATTTTTGAATTAACTGATATTTATTTTTGGATAAATATATTGTCTTAAATCTTAATTAAATAAAAAAAATGAGAAAATTAGGGATAACCCTAATGGTGTGGTTGACACACTCACTGTACTGTTGGGAATAGTTCTCTTAAAGTAATTGTAGTTGACAAATGTTTTAAATGAAATAAATAATTGGATTGAATTGAATTATTATATATATATATAGACTAGGTCCAATATTATATGATGATATTAAGTGGATATCAGAAAATTCCAAAGTTTATCTATGTAGTCTTAATCTCATATTGGTATGAGAGGATCGAGATTAAGATAATAAACTTAAAACAGTTCGCACTAAAATAAAGTTATAGAATCTTTAGATTAATTACTGCTAGTACGGTTCACTAGTATTATGAATACATGTGACTTAGATCTAGGTTACTAGTGTAGTAGGACACTTTAGTGGAGGTGCTTTGCATGCTGAGAGTAAGTAGAACTGGACCGGATGTGATTTGTTAATACTTGTTTAAACATCGTTTCATAGTATTAATCAAACACATCAAACGATGATCATATACACGATGATCTTAATCTTGAGGTTGCTATAAACTCCTATATATGTCATATGATCATTTGATTCATGCGTTAAGGTTTGTCAGAATGATTAGGCTAAGAACAATGGTTTTGGGGACTCAATGATGTATATGGCTGATGACGTAGTTTAACAGATATGGAATCTATACCTTCTTATAGATTGAATAATGATTCCCTATTGGGTTAGCTTTTAGAACTGAAAAGGTTATGAACGTTCACGTCGCAAACTTGTTGTGACACAACCTTCACTAGTAAAGTCAATGGTACTCTAGGAACAAGATATAACTAAAAGGGTAAAACGGTAATTTTATTCCCTTTTAATTATGAACGATTGATAGAGGATTAACGCTGTATGTAATGATTATATCAATGGACACTTTATTCTTAAATAAAGTACTTAGTAAATATATGTCTGTTGACGTGGTTTTTCGCCAACAGTAGATTAAGAAATCTAATAAGGATATTAGTGCTTATTTGTAAATCGAAATGAAATAATAAGAACCCTTTCGTACACACACAAATTTTACGTGGTTCAGTGGTTAAAATTCACCTAGTCCACAAGACAGTATTATTGCTTTTCTCTCATAATCTATGCAGAGTTTTAGTAATACCAAAAAAGGGTCGTCCCCTTCCTTGTCCATTATCCCTGATATTTATAGGGGAATTTCCTGGACAGGTTTGGGTAATTGCGTGAATAAATAAGGTATACATTTAATACAAATTATTCTCATTTACATTGGGATATGATTTGGTAACAGAATAAAATATACTCTTGCTATCTTGGATAATAAATGATAGATATGCAATACAGCCTGGGCATTAATGAGCGTATAAGGAGCCTTCGAATCTCTTGGGATCCTT
This sequence comes from Humulus lupulus, assembly GCF_963169125.1. Taxonomy (NCBI): domain Eukaryota; kingdom Viridiplantae; phylum Streptophyta; class Magnoliopsida; order Rosales; family Cannabaceae; genus Humulus; species Humulus lupulus. The sequence continues at coordinate 203,920,723 of NC_084793.1, forward strand.
TAGTATGCGTTCTAACTAGGTTTCCATGAGCTGAAATCTCACCCGAGCTGGTGTTCAAAGACTATCTGAACCTTAGATCGGATTAAGCTTAGAGCGCCCAAATGTGGATCTGGCCATTTTAGGTCTCGAACTGGATTGTTATCCTAAGAGGAGGTCTGATAAAAACATGTACGTCATGTTGTCAGGTCCCAACTCGGGCTGCTCACATCATTGTTAACCAGAGTTTCTACTTGGCTGCTTTTCCACGTATTCATCTGCCAGTTGCACCCGAACTGAGTGTCTAGACTCGTGCTAATTTTTAGGGTACAACATTTGCCCCCTAAGATCCTGCTCATGCTTGATATCGTCACTTTCTGACATGCACAATAGGGGCTTTTAGGCTTCTACCATGTAAAATCATGCCAACCCACTACAGATTACTGGATACATGGTTGTTTATAATTGGCGTCCGTTCGGGTTTTGAGGACTGTGACAACTGTCCTGTCAACTTTTTGTCACCGTATGGTTCATTTAATCTTGGCCTTTGGATCTCGAGCAAACCTAATCGGATGGCCCGAATTAATTCCCATAGTTTACATATAAATAAGGTGATCAGACCTGAACCCTCACCACCTTTGCATTCAAAAAGTTTCCTTTCAGAAACAAAATTTCCCTTTTTTCTTCTCCAACTTCTCCCAAAATCCTTCATCTCCTTTCAAACTCTCAGGATCTTTCAAGGAGTTTCATGTGGACATGTCGACACTTTCTTTGAACCGATCATATAAACTGTAAGTATTTCCTCACCTGGTTTGAATCTTTCAATTCTTTGCTTTCTAGTGAGTTTTTTATTGTGAAAAATGTCCTTTGTTCAATGTCGTTTAGGCTACATATGAGTGTAAATCAAAATAAGGGTTCAGTTTAGGCTGAATGAGTGATACTAGGCTTGCTTAGAAATAAGGTTTTCATAAAAATGGGCAAATTTTCTGGGTTTTACAAAGAAAATTCAACTAGTAAATCGATTAGAATACATGTTTGGGGTGTAAAAGCTGAAAGGGTTTTAGGTTTGGTTCTGGATAGCTTAAAGGTTACAATTCCTTAAGCGGTTTTACATTAAACCGCTTTCAAAAGAAAAGTAGTGGGCCTGACGAGTTTGACACACGAATCCTGAAGTATCAGAGAATTTTAAGAAATCAAAGAGTGTGGCCTAGGACCATGCATTGAGGATAAAACACAATCTAGCTCGTATAAATTTTAGATCCCAAAAGTAAACTACTTAAACCCTCGAATTTTTGTACCTCCACAAACATAGCTAGTAATTATCTTAGGTCGCCACTAATAGGTCGTTTTGTCATTAGACGAGCTAAATCATGACCCCCCCCCCCCCTAAAGAAAAGCACTGCGAGCTCTTTTGCTTAGAGCAAGGATAACGAAAAGCAGATCGCCTCTGACTCTCCCATTCCTCATTTTGGCCCTGTGGTGGAGAAGGAACTCGTCGTCAACCCCAACGCATTCTTCGAAGGCGAGCACATAGTATCCCGGATCACGACTTAGGGGAAAGTTAATAAGATCTTGCTGAATCAAGGGATTGAGATGGTAGTTGATGGCCTCCATCCCCAACCTCCGTTGGAAGGAGAGCGGAGCTGCGCCCCTCTCCAAGACAACTACAAGGCTTGGAGTGATGAGCACCTGAAGGAAGGTGCCTTCCTCCCATTGGACCAGTATTTTGTAGACCTCCTGAACTACGTAAGAGTGGCTCCATTCCAGCTCCTGCCAAACTCATACAGACTTTTGGTGGGGTTAATGTATCTGTTTCCGAGGCACAAGTGAGAGGTCCCCACTCCGGCAGACATTATGTATTTCGTTTGCCTCAAGGCCAGTCCGGACTAGAAGGGGCGAGGTGGAGATTTTTACTACCTCACTCGCTTTCCCAAATCATCATCCTTCATCGACCTCCCCAGCCATCCAAATGACTATAAAGACTTGTTCTTTATATCAAACGGGTTCAAGAACTGCGAGCACCGATACTTCAGCCGCCCTCGTAAGTCTTCTATCTTTATGAATTTAACACATGAACTTTTTATCACTTTCACACACCTCTTTTTTTTTTTGTTTAAATATTCTAACTAAGTTCTTTCCTTGTGAATCTATATTTATAAGGACAGGGATTTCTGAGACCCTTGGGGGTCAATATGAGACTTTGTCTAGTCTTCCTCCGAAGGAGAAAGACTACTGTAAGGTTGTGAATGATACCACCATGGTGGCCTGCAACCTGATCAGCAAGGTCCAAACGTTGGCTCTCAGGACCCGAGTTCCTCTTCATGTCATCCTCGAGCTCCCCCTCTTCAAGAAGCCTTGCCATCCAATGAAGACATCGAGGAGGAAGAAGACGTGGCACCGCTGGTGTGCAAAAGGCGAGCTCCTGAAGATAATTAGGGGCCTGATCCAGAGTGAGTTGCGTCTGAGGTAGCAGTCGGCCCCTTCGGCCAAGGTAACCCATACCCATACAAAGACATAGATCGGGTTGCTGCCAGTTATAGGCTAATTTGCTTCAACCCTAACCAGCTCATGAGCGTCATCATACCGACCCGAACCTAAACACAACCCTCCTTCAATGTGTAGACCATTTGGTGGTACGCTATGACCACACCCCAAAGGTACCATTATGGTTGACAACACTCTCAATTTTAGGTCCACGATTTTTGAAGAGTATGGGACAAACTGTAGGACTTGGCCTTCCTTGTGTCAGGGTGCATATGCCCCTAGTTTTAGGCAGTATGTAGATGAGTCCAGGCCCGAAGAAGGACCCAAACCCCCTAGGACCCAGGAGGTCATAATTTTAGATTCTCCCCCACCTCCGTTAATCCAAGAGTTAGAGGTTGTGCGTAGCCCAGTCCATAACCCTGAGTTGATCGTAGTAGATTCCTCCCCTAGCTTAGAGGGTAGGGTTCTTGCTCTTTTTCTTGTCTTTATATTACTTCAAACAATTATTTCTTATCCGAACCTTCTGCTTGTTCTTTTTCAGGTGAAGAGATGGAGCAACCATATGGCCCAGGTTTGAGGGGTGCTTTTAAGGTCGGTGGGATCGGAGTTGTTCCTGTGGTGAAGAGGGCCAGACTGACAAAGAAACAAGCTCCCAAGATTGGGGCTACAACCGAGTCTCCAGCTAAAAACAAAGGTGGCAGCTTCACCCAGAAGTAACCACAACAGAAACTCCCCTAGCTCCGGTAACAACAGACACAGTTCACCAACCTCCACCTCCTCATCCTCGGCATGTAACTCCCTCAATTCCTCAGGTGATACAAGGCGAGGCTCCCACCATCCAGATCCCAGTCAAGCCACTCGACCTATCCAAGATCCCCGAGGCGTTTCGGGGTACTGTGTACGAGATGGCGAGCCATATGGTTGGCCATGCCTACAGATCCAACACCAAAGACTTGAGGGCTATAGAGGAGCGTACTCATGATGACGTCCTTGAATCTACTATGGGGATGAACCTCACAGTGAGTCCTTCCCACTCTTCTAACTTTTTCTTTTTCTTTTTTCCTTAGTTTTTTTACTATTCTTGACATGCCTCATTATTTTGCAGTCTGTCCTAGCTCAATTTTGAGGAATTTCTCAGGTTAAAGCTAGGGACAAGGAGCTCCGAGCCTCCCTGAGCATCGCTCAAGAGGGCGAACAGACTGCCAAAGCCGCCCTGGTTTCCTTCCAGGAGAGCAAGCAGTCTGCAAAGGTCACCCTGTCTGCCTCCTAGGATCAGGTCGTGGAGGTGAATTGTTGCGTGGACCAACTGTAGACAAAAACTGAAAGACTCAAGAAGAAGTTGAACGAGGTCGAGGCCAAGGCCAAAGAGGAAGCTGTGGAGTCATTAACTCAGATGGAGGAGATGCTTTACCGTTGTTGGGCTTTCAACCAAGACGAGAACTTCTCCTTTATGCAACCTGAGCTATGGGCACCATATCTTGCCAGGTTCAAGATTCGGTTCTCACAAGAACCCTCAGTGACTGCCGAAGCTTCTGAAGCTGTTGAGGGAGATGGCGAGGAGGTGACCTCTCTAGAGCGAGTTGACGGACCCCCGTGATTTATTATTTTGTTTTTATTTTTATCTCTATGCTTTTGTAATTAAGTCCCTTGGGACCAAAACAATTGCCTTCAGGCTCAGGTCGAGGTTTTTCCTCCTCGAGATGACAATATATTTTTCAATATATATCTAACTTGTGATCTATTTGTTTGTACATCGAAATCTTAGGGATTGACTTTAAAATGGGATAGATTTTATCGATATCTTAGTTGTATCCAAGATTTTTCTCGCTTAATTGCATCATACCTGTTAAGAGTCAAGTCGTGGACCTGGTCACATCCAGGGTTTTTAAATAAGCTTAATAGTATTGTACCTGTTAGGAATCAGGCCTCGGACCTGGTCATATCCACGGATTTTAGTAGGCTTAATAGCATTGTACCTATTAGGAATCAGGCCTCAGACCTGGTTATATCCAGGGTTTTTTTTTTAAACTTAGTTCGCGTTCGGAATTTTGAAAATTCGAGCTTTAAAAAGCCATTGAATAATCAATTTTTCCAAACTCTAAGTTTTAATCTCTATCCGAATAAGCTAAACCCTCTTAAAAGCTCTCTTTGGTTATGTGCCCCCCAAGCAACTAGAACGTATAAATGTTCTTGGTTGCTTTTACAAAGTGAGCTCATGATAACAAAATGATAAAATTGGTTACTTAATAATCCAACTGTTATTAAACTGAAATGAATTTTATAAATATGCATTACATAAACGGTAATTCTGAAAACATTAAAGACAACAAAACTATTGATAATACTTTTTTAAGTGTAGGGAATTCCTGGTCCGTGAGACTATTTCTCCACTTAACCAGGCTAGTTTCAAAGTCCCTTCACGCAAGACCTCCACGATCTGATATGGTCCTTCCCAGTTCGGCCATAACACACTGTCCTTGGGATCATTACTTGCTAAAAAGACCTTTTGGAGAACCAGATCGCCTAATTCGAGTCTGCATCCCTTAACCTTTGAATTGAAATAACGAGTGATCGAGAGATGCACTAAGTAGCTCGTGGTTATGATCTTGATCAAAGGTATTTTGTCTGTGGGTCTTCACCATCGCCTCAATTGGGAGCATAGTCTCGCTTCCAAAGGTCAGGGAAAAAGGGGCATGCCTCGTGGAGGTTCGATGTGAGGTCCGGTAGGCCCAGAGTACTTGTGGGAGCTGCTTGGGCCATAATCCCTTGGCCTCGTCTAATCATTTGTTCAAGCTCACCTTCAGGGTCTTGTTTACGACCTCGACCTGCCCATTAGCCTGTGGGTAAGCTACTGACGAGAAACTCTTGGTTATGCCATATTTTTCACAAAAAGTTTGTGACGAGATCACCATTGAACTGAGTTCCGTTGTCTGACACAATCTTTTTCGGGAGTCCAAATCGACATATGATATTCTTCACATCAAAGTCCAAGACTCTCTTCGAGGTGATGGTTGCCAAAGGTTCAGCCTCTACCCACTTCGTGAAATAATCGATGGTGACTACTGCATAACGAACTCCTCCTTTTCCTGTTGGTAGAGAACCAATTAAGTCAATTCCCCATGCTGCAAATGACCAAGGGGATGAGATCACGGTTAGCTTGATGGGTGCAACTCGGGAAACTATGGCGAAGCGTTGGCATTTGTCACACTTCTGCACATACGAGATCGAGACCTTTGTCAATGTGGGCCAAAAATAGCCATGTCTCAATACCTTTAAAGCTAGGATTTGCCCCCCAGTGTGATCTCAACAGAAGCCTTGGTGTATTTCTTGCAAAATATTTGGGCTTCCTCAGGCAGAACACATCGCAGGAGGGGCATCAAATGCCCTCATCGATATAGGATCCCTTCAACCATAACATACCGCGGAGCTTGATATAGCAGCTTTCTCGCAGATTTTCAATCGTCAAGTAGTTTTTCGGTTGTGAGGTACTCCACTATGGGGGTAATCTAGGCTGATTTTATGTCAATCATTTTGACCTCAACCGTCTCTGCTGTTATACTTGGACTTTCCAAGAACTCCACCGGAACTACATTCAATGTATCTGCCTCTTTGGTGGTAGCAAGTCGAGCCAGAGCATCAGTGTTGGAATTTTGCTCGTGGGGTACTTGCTCAACGGAGTAAACTCAAACTCAGACAACTCACCCTTTCCCTTAGCTAAGTAGGTTTCCATCTTGATACCTCGAGCTTGGTATTCCCCCAATATCTGATTGACTACGAGCTGAGAATCACTATAACATTGGATGGCTTTTTCCTTTAGCTCTTTCGCTACCCTTAGCCCTGCCAATAAGGCCTCATATTCTGCTTCATTGTTAGATGCTTCAAATTCAAACCTGAGAGTTGTATGGAACCAATGTCCTTTAGGTGAGATTAAGATTATCCCAGCTCTTGATCTGTTTTCATTAGATGATCCATCAATGAAGATTTTTCATAATTCCTGCACCAGCTCCATTATCATCTCGTCCTGAAAACTTGTGCACTCGGCCACAAAATCTGCAAGGGCTTGGCTCTTGATTTTCGTCCGTGATATATATAATATCTCAAACTGGCTGAGTTCGATGGCCCATTTTATTAGACGTCCTGATGTTTCAATCTTTTGTAAAACCTGTCTTAAAGGTTGGTCGGTTAAGACGTGAATAGAATGGGACTGGAAGTATGGCCTGAGCTTCCTTGAAGCCAAAATGAGACAGAACGCAAGGTTTTATATCAATGGGTACCATGATTCAACTCCAAGAAGTCTATCACTTACATAAAATACGAATTGCTGCACCCAATTTTCTTCTTAAACTAACATTGCACTGACTGCATTTTCTGTCACGACCATATATAGAAACAGACATTCTTCAGATGTCAATTTTGATAGTATGGGGGGTTCAGCTAGGTGCAGTTTCAGGTAGCAAAACGCCTGTTCTCATTCTTTGGGCCATTAAAACTTTGTTTCCTCTGAGCAAGCTATAAAATGGTAGACATTTGTCAGTGGATTTTGAAACGAAACGGTTTAAAGACGCCACCTTTCTAGTTATGCTTTGTACTTCCTTACACGACCTAGGTGAAGGCATCTCTAACAACAACCTGATTTTTTTTTCTGGATTCGCCTCTATCCTCCTTATGTTGACTATAAACCCCAGAAACTTTCCCAACGCAACTCTGAAAGTGCACTTCTGGGGATCTAACTTCATGTTGTATTTTCTCAATATGCCAAAACATTCTTCTAGGTCGGATACATGGTTATTGGCAGTCTTTGACTTAACAAGCATATCATTGACATACACCTCCATGTTTCTTCCGATCTGGTTAGCGAATATTTTGTTGACTAACTGTTGGTATGTGGCTCCGACATTTTTCAGCCTGAATGGCATAACTTTGTAGCAATATACGTTATGCTGAGTCATGAAGCTGGTATGCTCTTGGTTTGTAGGGTTCATCGTGATCTAGTTATATCCAGAATAAATGTCCATGAAAGACATGAGCTCATGACCGGCTGTGGCATCTACCAACTGATCAATTCTCGGTAGTGGGAAACAGTCCTTGGGATAAGCCTTGTTGAGGTCGGAGAAATCAATACAAGTTCTCCACTTCCCATTTGTCTTCTGGACCAGCACGGGGTTAGCAACCCAGACCGGGTATTTTGCTTCCCTGATAAATCTGCATTTAAGTAGGTGAGCTACTTCTTCTTCTAATGCTTCAGATCGTACTGTCCCCAAAAGCCTCTGTTTTTAGGACTTTGCAGGCACATTCTTGTCTAAGTTTAAATTACGCATTATTACACTTGGACTGATTCCCATCATATCCTCATGCGACCATGCAAAGACATCCAGGTTCTTCCTTAGGAATTCACCCAGCTCCTTCTTCCTTTCGGCTTCAAGATTTTTTCCAACTTTGACAACTCTTGAAGGTGCTTCCGAGTCGATATTTACTTCCTCGAGCTCTTCTATTGCTTTAAACTCAGATCTGTCTTCGCTTACTCACAGATCAATGTCATCCCCCTGGGCGACCTCATCATTTCCTTCTTGAGGTTCTTCCGTCCCACGAGTAACTTCCATTACCCAGGACTCCTCACCTCCTTCACCTATGACCGTCGCCTGCTGCCCGAGTTGTGATCTTCCCTTTATAGCAATGTTGTAGTATTCTCTGGCAGCGAGCTAGTCTCCTCTTATTGTGCATATCCCCAAGGTTGAGGGGAAATTCATTCTCAGGTGTTGAATCAAGGTGATGGCCTCAAAATCCATCAGCACGGGTCGTCCCAAAATCGCGTTATACGCAGCCGGACAATCGATTACCATGAACTCAAGTATTTTAGAGACAGTTCATGCCTCTTCTCCCAGCATAACCACCCGTCTGATTATAACACCCTACTACCCAGGGACCGCTACACTGTGTATTTTAAATAGTGTTAAACTCGCTAAGCGAGTCATTGGGCCATAATCGTGCAACTAAACGTGATTAACAGTTTAGGGTTAAAATTTTTGGTCAAAGATACAAACGTTTCACTAAAATGTTTACTGTACACATGGGATCCCAAAATACATTTGAAAGGTTAATTACAATAAAAGAGTTACAACCTGTCGACCAAAGCGGCAAAATAGGGTTTGACCTTAGTTCCTCTTTAAACACTCGGTCGTGGTGATCGAGCAGTCGCATATGTACACATTGTCACCTAAGCTCTCCAACTCAATGATGGTCCAGCTTTCTTTTACCTTTACCTACGCCACATAGCACTCATGAGTCGAAGCTCCGCAAGAAAACTTAAACATGCTCATAAGTAGTTAACAACATATATCGAAATCATAACAAGCATTCCTAGCAGTGATAACCCTACTCATGCATGCATACCAATCATATAAATGACTACAGTGTCATATGGGACCAATTGCCCTAGATAAATGATCAATGATTCATATCAGGGTCCAATTCCCAAAATACATGATTATGGAATCCTACTGGCTCAACGCCCTAGGATATGAGACTAATAAGTCACCTTGTGGCCCTTTGCCATGTCCTCTGTATAACCAGCTTTGGAGCTGATCTAGTGTACTTAACGGTGAGTTTTCCCTAACCAATAGGTCAATCAAGCATATAACGCGCTCCTGGTTAGGCTAAATCATATGGACTAGCACTCCGCGCTATTGCCATGCTTGACTAATAAATCAATGCCTTACGACCAGCACCCAGTGTGTTAATGTCATCCTTGACTAATAAGTCAATGCTTTACGACCAGCACTCATCGTGCTAATGCCGTCCTTGACTAATAAGTCAATGCTTTACGAAATCACTCATTGTGCTAATGTCATCATTGACTAATAAGTCAATGCTAGGATATGGGACTATTAAGTCACCTTGGGTCCCTTAGCCCTATCCTCTGTATAAGCGTGCTTGGCGTTAACCAGCACTCCACGTGCTGAGGCCGTTCTTGTCTAATAATTCAATGCTAGGATATAGGACTAATAAGTCACCCCGGATCCCTTAGTCCTATCCTCTATATAAGCATATTGGCGCTTCTGGTTAGCTTACCAATACGACCAACGCTCAGTGCACTATTGCCACCCTTGACTAATAAGTCAAGCCTTTCACAATAAGATAATGAAAACTGACATATATCATATGACAAATATCTCGATATAAAGTATTCAACATGCTTAATCAACAGTCATAAGCATAATCATAATCATGCACATACTCAGGCGTTCATGCCCTATTCATGTTCATGTTCAACAACTCGGGAATCACAAGCATAATCATAATCATGCACATTTACAGAGACTCCAGTTCTGATCAATTCTATATTCAACATTTAGGCCCTGCCATAATCACATGTATCACATACTGGGTGCAGTTTTCTTACCTTTGGTCCAAGAACAAGTTACCAATAAACGACCCTCGAGCACGATCCAGTTCTAAGCCCCTAGTGATAACCTAGTCACAACCATAATATAGAATCCCATCAATAACGAGTAAACACAGGCTTCTGGATCAAGTCCTAGCCTCTGGGACGTCAAATCCTACTAAATCGGGTAGTAGGATCGATCCCGAGCCCTTATGTTTGAGTTCTTGCACTCAAAACCTCCCCAAGGCCAAAAATCCCTTAAGCGTTGTGACGCCCAAACATTTGAGTCATGGCCCGCTCAAGTTAGAGGCCCGAGCCTCTTCTCTATCTGCCCAAGCACAGCGGCGCACCCTATCAGGCATTGCGGTGTCAATAGCTCTTTGGCACCTGCTTCTCCTTCGACCGATTTGAGCCGCAACACCCCAAGAACAGGGCCCGGTTCGATAGGAAAACCCAGATTTTCCTTCGTTTTCCCTTACCAAATCCCTCCATAAACCTATCCAAACATAGTCAAATCCCGTAAACAAAATTCCTGAACAACTCAGCAACCCAAAACCATCAAAACCCAAGTTACAATTCATTAAAAAACTCATAAAAACACAAAAATCCAATCAAGCTTAAGAAACTCAAAACTCATAACTTAAAGCTTGGATTACCTCTGATTACGTAGTTTCCCAACTAAATCCTCCGGCTATCATGCTTCTAATTTCCCTTAGAATCATTATGACTCTAACCTTGCTTGAATTCGAGCCCTGAAACTCGAGTTTCCTTCGAAAATGCTAACGAACGCCAAAAAAAAGAATGGGAGAGAGAGAGAGAACCTGACTGAAAGTTCTTTTTATTTATGATAGGTTACTTCAAGCTTAAGCAACCTCAAGCAAATCCAAATGCTCGGGGTACCCAAAACGTCCCCAGTGGCCAAATAGTCAAAATCTCTAGAATTCCCTCATGATCTCACTAACTCCCAATATATCATCAAATATCCATTCCCATTACCCAATAATCCGGTAATGTACTAAATACCCAATGTACCCCTTGACTCACACCGAGTCAAATATGGGTCCCATTGTCACTTTCCCACTAGCATGCTCCCTAGGATCGTCTCATGCTGAGTAACCCAAACATATCCACATAATAATGTGGTCCCACACATATATCACATATATGTCAAATATACCCATAACGGGCCAAATTATGAAAAATTACCCTTTTAATCAGAAATGGGCCCACATGCATATTTAATAAACCTAAACATGCATATCAAGTCATATTATAATATAAATCACATAATCATATAATGACACACATATATATCACATAATCACATACTTTCCATAATTTGCCATCTTGGCCCCCGAATCAAGGCCCTAAGCCTTATTAGGTAATTTGGGACGTTACACTGATCGTCCCTATGGCCGCGCATCCCTTCACCTGAAAATTCGTATAGAGTCATTGAGGTCGCCTTTAGATCGGTTACGGACAATCCCATCTTATCCAAGGTGGACCTAAAAAGCACATTTATGGAACTTCCATTATCCACTAGTTTCCTCCGTACCCTTCGGTTAGCGAGCTGCACGGTTACCACCAGCAGGTCATTATGAGGGAATTGAACGTGGCCAGTGTCCTCTTTCGTGAAAATTATTGGTTATTTTTCCAATTTCTATTGTTTTGATAGCTGTTTCTCTAGGAAAAATTCCACATTGTTATGAGTTTTCAGTTCATTTATATACATCTTTTGGGCCCCGTTGCTCGTGCCCGCCAAATGAGGTCCTTCAGAAATGGTAGTTATATCTCCTCCTACTATGGGGGGAGGGTCCATCTGGTTCTGATCTACCTAAGTTCCAGGCTGACCTGTTGGGGCCTCCGGAGCTGGATGAGAATTTTGCCCGATAGGTTGATTGGGAACAACCCAATTTCGGGCGTACTGGGCTAGTGGTCCAGCCCGAATGAGAGTCTCAATCTCATCATTCAGCTATCGGTAATCATCAGTGTTATAACCGATGTCATTGTGGAATCATCAAAACTTTGAGGGATCTCTCTTCGGCCTTTGATGCCTTAAAGGTTCTGGCTTCTTCCACATGGGGCGATTAGAATTTTCCAGGAAGATATGTTCCCGGGTATCCATTAGGTCAGTGTAGGTGGCATAAATGGGCTTGAATTTATCCACAGACTTGTTCTTCTTTGTGCCATTCTGGTAGCCCTCACCATTCCCCTTCCTCTTGTTGTTTCCCGCTTGGTTATTCTGGGTAACATTTTGAGTTGTAGCTGCAAAATCTATCACTGCTCTAGTGGGTTGGATAGGGGCCTGGCTGGTTCCTGCTACAGCAGAACGCACATCTTCTAGGTTTATCCACTCCTAAGCTCGGGCCAAGAACTCATCTACACTTTCAACTCCTTTTCGTTGAAGTTCTTGCCATAGGTCGCCTCCCACTAGGATTCCTATCTCCATTTCCATGAGCTTGGAGCTATCATTAGCATCCCTAGTTCGTACTGCAACAATGGAGAATATGCTCATATATGCTTTTAGTGATTCACCAGGTTGTTGTTTTACATTGGCCAATGAATCAGCCTCTACCCGAGCTGCATGTGAAGCTCAGAATGCTCTCTTAAACTCGAAAGACAACTTCTTCTACGAGCTTATCGAATGCTTCTTATACTTTTTAAACCATTGTCTGGCAAGTCCGACCAGAGTCGCGGGGAACAGGATACACCTTAGATTGAGCCTGACGTTGTGGGCCATCATCATTGTCTTGAACATCCCAAGGTGGTCGAATGGATCTGTGTTTCCATCAAATGTCAGCATGTTTGGCATCATAAAGCCAATAGGATACGTAGCTGCTGCAATGTTTGGAGCGAATGGTTTGAGCTCCTCTTCTAAGTCACAATCATCAATCCCTTTTCCAAATAAGAGCCTCTTCATCTGCTCCTCCATCAAGGTCAGTCGCTCAAGGGTTATGTCCTTGGTCTCTAGGTTAGTTGGGGGCTATTCAACAACTCCCATCCTATTGTACGCGTTTGATGGGTTATTGTCCCTCCAAGCTCGAGCTTGGTTAGGTGGGACATTCCCATTGTCGCGTATGATAGACGGACCTCTCTCATGTCGAGTATAACTTATATCCTTGTTGTGAGCTGGATACGTTCTTTGTGAGTTCAAATGATTGCACAAGTTGGGTTGTGGATCGTACCGAGGTCTTCGCACTGAGCTCAGGTGATTTCTCAGGTCGCTGTCAGACCTGCCTCCATGCTGGCGTCCCGTCCAGTAACTTCCATTTGCAAAACTTATGGCCCACATCTGAGATCGAGGACCTGGATTCTCGGCACGTGCCCATGGAGCATAAGTATCTACTGACGGGGGAGGATTTCTCCTACTATTCCCATAAGCTGGAGTATCTCGTTGTGGGTGCGGTGGTGTATGATGTCTAACCAGTGATGGCGGATGCCTTATTGGCAAGGCTATCCTCGTTCCATCAAGACGAACTAAATTATCCTACCTCGGCTCTACCCCAATGTCCCGACTTCTCTGTGCCAAGGGTTCTGATCGTGGCATAGGAGGATTCACTGGAGAGTTTTGCCTCCGTGAACTTGTCCCAGCCCACCCTGGTTGGTTGTTGTGGGCCTTTCTGGGAATCTGTGAAGAAGGCATAGAGCTGGGTGGTCGCAGTCCTGAACGATCGGCTGACATGCTAATGATTACTTCTGTGATGACCAGTGGGCTGAGCACTTCGGTGGTTATGCTCTGAAGGTATAGAGCTCGAAGTGGCAGTCCTGACAGAGTGACTAGGTTTAAACCGGTTATTCCTGTGGGACTTATGAGACCCACTTTGCCTCTTTCCGACATTAACGTTGATTGTAAGAGGGGGTAACCGAGCCAAGACCTTCTCGATCTGTCTGTTTGCCCTAGCGATATGGCTCCTTAATTGGGAATTTTCCATCTCGACAGCAATCATATATCTTGGATTAGGATTTGGTGGGAGTGATGCCAAACTCCCAGCATAGCCCTGGCCCACTGGCTGTTTCCCAGGATGTTGCTGAACATATGGGCCCCTTTCAGTGGGAACAGCAGTATGATCGGCCTCCTGCCCACCAGGCTGCTCCATCTCATTATCATGCATCGATCAAGTGAGCACCATGATGAATGTTGACTGAAACTTATGAAGCACTAATTTCCTCTCAATGAAAGCACCAAACTGTTGACACGGTTTTTCACCAACAGTAGATTAATAAATCTAATACGGATATTAGTGCTTATTAGTAAAACAAAATAAAATAATAAGAACCCTTTCGTACACACACAACTTTTACGTGGTTTAGTGGTTAAAATCCATCTAGTCCACGAGACAGTATTATTGCTTTTCTCTCGCAATTTTTGTAGAGTTTTAGTAATACCAAAAAAGGGTCGTCCCCTTCCCTATCCATTACCCCTGATATTTATAGGGGAATTTCCTGAAAAGGTTTGGGTAACTGCATGAATAAATAAGGTAGACATTTAATACATATTATTCCCATTTACATTGGGATATGATTTGATAACAGAATAGAATATACTCCTGCTATCTCAGATAATAAATGATAGATATGCAATACAACCTAGGCATTAATGAGCGTATAAGGAGCCTTCGAATCTCTTGGGATCCTTCAGTATGCGTTCTGACCAATTTTCCACGAGCTGAATATCTCACCCGAGCTGGTGTTCAAAGACTATCTGAACCTTAGTTCGGATTAAGCTTAGAGCGCCCAAATGTGGATCTAGACATTTTAGGTCTCGAACTAGATTGTTATCCTAAGAGGCGGTATGATAACAACCTGTACTTCGTGTTGTCAGGTCCTAACTTGAGCTACTCACATCATTGTTAACCAGAGGTTCTACTTGGTTGCTTTTCCACGTATTCATCTGCCAGCTGTACCCAAACTGAGTGACTAGACTCGTGCTAATTTTTAGGGTACAACAATGTCTATAATTATCAAGAGTTCAATCTCATATTTATAGTGGAGTAATCATGAGATTAATAAATATGATTATTTAATCAAAGAGCTTTGATTAATAATGTAATATTTATTGGAGCTTGATATTATAGGTTCATAGGTCCTCAGGGTGGCTCTATCAACACCATATAAAGGTAAGAGTTGATACAAGGGTATAACTGTAATTTGGGAATTTGAGAAGAATTTTATTCTTCGGGTCAAGTATGCAATTATATGATAATTGAGGTTGAATAATTAATTTGGAATTAATTACTAATTTTCAAAAATATATTTATTAATTTAAATATGTAAATTTCGAATTTCATATATATAAATAAATAAATAAAATTTTGAAATTAATTATTTTATTTGAGTGGCAGAAAATAAAATTGGTATGTCAAAAATAGTTTTTGATTTATTAAATTTTAAAAGATGACAATAATGATGATCATTAATTTAAATTTTAAATTTTGAAATATGGTTGTCATCTTTTCCTTAAAAAGATTAATACCTTATTTTGTGGAAGATTGATTTTTGTTAAATATATAAATAAAAGAAAAATGTAATATCCCTGAAAAAGGAATAGCAGTATATGCATGACACAGTCCAAGGACTGTGCCATGCGTGTACCAACTATGCTGATATTGTATTAGTGTTGTATTTATTTATTTATTTTTTGATGAAAAAGAAAATATATTGAGAACAAACCAACCAAGTACAAACACACCAAACAACTTACAAACAAAAAGCCTTACATCTGAACCACTCTATTAAAAAAAGCTAGATCCTTTGTTCTAATATGCTTCTTAGAATGATAAAGAAGTCTACCCCTCACAAAGTATTTGATCAACTTAATAACAAAGCCCATAGAAAAGGAGCTAAACTTAAAAATACAATTATTTTTATTCCTCCAAACTAAGTAAACTGAAGCTGCTAAAGCAGCAGCCAGCACAGATTGCTTCAGACCCTTCAGCTTGCCAGCCATCCAAGAACGCCACCCAGCCAACTCTCCACTTGGGATCTGACTTGCCGAGAAAAATGGCACTCAAAAAACAGATGTGAGTGAGACTCTTCCTCCACTTCACAAACCGGACATAGCACAGAAGGAAGCTCCAAGTGACAAAGACTGAGATTATCTCAAGTCAACAGATGGCCCAAAGTAGCCTGCCATAAAATGAACCTGTGCTTAGGCACTGTCAAGGAGTTCCACACCACATTCGCATAGAAGACTCTGTCTTTGTTAATGAGCCTGTGATACAGAATATTCAGACTGAGCTTGCTATGATGGACTGCCTCATCAAGTCTATAACCAGCGAAGATATCTCTAAGCTTTGTTAATCTTTTCCAATACCAGCTCACATCTTGAGGGACTCTATAATGCCAGAAATTCTGCCCCTTTAAGTAGATAGAATCCACCCACTTAACCCACAGAGTATCATGCTTAGAAGAAACTGCCCAAACATATTTGGCCAGAAGCACTAAATTCCAAGTACTGCTATCCTTGAAGCCAAGACCACCCATGCATTTAGGTAGACAAACATGTTCCCAGGCAGTAAAGTGCAATTTACTCCGCTGAACGTTACCGTCCCTAACTCCCCAAAGGAAGTTCCTACACAGCCGATCAACCTCCTTGGTGACGCTCTTACGAAGGATGAAAATACTCATCCAAAAAGTTCTTATACTCAAAAGCACCGAGTTGATTAGTTGTGCCCTCCCCGCAAAAGAAAGATGTCGACTCGCCCAAGTATGTAATTTGGACTGGATCTTTTTGATAATAAGAGAGCAGTCACCAGCCTTCCATCTTGTTGTTCGAAGAGGAACTCCCAAGTATTTTAGGGGGAAATGACCTTCAGTGAATTGGAGCCCCTCAAGCAATTTTTGAGCCTCTTTTTCAGCCATACCACCAAAGTAAACCTGAGATTTATCCTTGTTGGCAGTCAAACCAGAAGCACAACAGAAATCATTAAAACTTTCCTTTATAATCTGAACTAAATTGTGAACTCCCTTGCAAAAAATAACCAAGTCATCTGCGAAACAGAGATTTACAATTTTAAGGTGCTTACATTTAGGATGAAACCGGTACCCCTTGTTCATGGAAGCTTGCTGAAATAAACGGGTATATATTCCATGGCTAAAACAAATAATAAAGGAGAGATAGGGTCCCCTTGCCTTAGCCCCTTTCGACCTCTAAATTCCCCTTGAACCTTTCCATTCATAAGGATTAGATAGGTTGGATCCTTCAAGCAAGCCATGACCCACTTGATGAATTTAGCCAGAAAACAAAACTCAGTGAGAATATCCTCCAAAAAATTCCAATCTAACATATCATAGGCTTTGCTCAAATCAATCTTCAAAACACACCTAGGGGAAATGCTTTTCCTCTTATAGCCTTTAATAATATCCTGAAGAATAAGGATATTATGCGCCAATAATATGTTTTTAACAAAGGCTCCTTGGTTTTGATTAACAAGACTTGGAAGCACCGAAGCCAATCTACTACAAAGCATCTTAGAAATGCATTTGTGAATAGAATTAAAACAAGCAATAGGCCGATAATCCGCTGCCCGAGAAGGAGTCTCAATTTTAGGGATTAAGGAAATAGTAGCTTTATTAATTTCCTCTGGCATCACACCACACTTAAAGAAATCCATAATAGCTTCTGAGATTTCAGTCTCCAAATCGCTCCAAAGGGCTTTAAAAAAGCCCAAGCCAAACCCATCCGGCCCCGGACTTTTAATCGAGTTAATGCCGAAAAATGCTTCTTTAACTTCCTTAGTAGAAAATGGCTTAACTAAGCTAACTTGCTGATCCAGGGTCAGTTTGTGACCAAGCTCAAAACAGGACTTCTGAATAGAACTAGAGGCCATGCTCTTGCTTCCCATAATCTTCTTGAAATGATTCACAAAATGATCAACTACAGCATCAAAATTCTCAATACTCTGACCAGCTTCATTAACAACATATGTGATGCAATTAGAGGCTCTCCTTTGCTTTAAACAAGCGTGAAAATAAGTCGTGTTGTCATCACCAAACCGCAGCCAGTCCACTTTACTTTTTAGTCTCACGAAACTCTCATAAGTTTTGGCATGGTATTCTAGCGATTCACCAGCAGCAGCTTCGATTATTTGAAGACTAATCGAATGAGGATCACCCTGCAGGGATAGCTGGGCAGCTTGAAACTTCTCTTTAGCCACTGAAAAATTCTGGGCAACATCCCCCATGATATGCCTGTTAAACCGCTGAAGCACCAACTGAAGTCTGCTTAGTTTTTTACATAAGCGAACCAGCCTAGTCCCTTGCATTGGCCTACACCAGCTCTGCATAACAGTAGATTTAAACTGATCATGTTTAGTCCACATATTTAAGAACCTGAAAAGCTTATAACACCACAGTTAACAGCAATTTCTGGTTTAATAATACAGTAGGAATGGTCAGAGTGAAGTTCCCAGTTGAAGACAGCCTCAGAATGAGGGAAAATGTCCAACCAATCTTCATTCTTAAAATCTCTATCCAATCTTGAGAAAATTCTGTCTTCATTCATCTGTTTATTCGTCCAAGTAAAATGAGACCCTCTAGCATGCAACTCATCAACTAACCCCAAGGCCCTCCAATTTTGAGCATCAGCTAACTCAAGGGATGATATCGCACGACCACCCACTCTGTCTGCACTCTCAAAAGTAGCATTAAAATCTCCAGTTAGAAGCCACGCAGCAGCTGGAAAACTCAGATTAGACAAATCTCTCCAAAGGGCCACTCTTTCCTCAATAGAATTTCTACCATAAACAAACGTCACACAAAACAATTTATTAGTCTTTATACTCCTGACATAAACATGAAGTAATTGGTCTTTATTTTATTTATTTAATTAATTGATAATTTGAAAAAAGTTTTTTCAAATTTGGTAAGTTAGATATTTACCTAAATCAATTCCTATCATCATTATGATATCACTATTATATTACTATTATTATTAGGAATAATAAGGTAATAGAAATATCTATATATATAGATATGATATAGAATAAAGAGAAGAAAGACAATACACACAATTCAGAATAGTTCTCAGAATTTTTGTTGGACAAAAGCTTTCTTCTTCTTTATTCTAACCATTCTCAGACCATAATCCAAGTTCTCATGTGTTGAGAAATACTTGTGATTCCTAAAATTACAAACACATGTTCTCTATGTGCCCACACACATCTTGAGGTGTAGAGAACACTCCAGAAGATCGTGGTTTGAGTACTCAAAGCTTTGGATAGAAAGATCGAAAAATATACAAAAAGACTCAATGACACTTAATAGGCTTCAAGAGGTAATTATTTAGGTTCTTGAATTTTTTGTGTGTTTATATGTTATCTATAAATATATTGTATATTTATATATTTTTGGCATGATTAATAATATTGTATGTTAATGTTTTTGGATTGTTTTCTTGTTCATTTGAACTGTTTATATGAGTGATGAATTATTTTTTTTATTGTTGTTGTTCCTAAAACAATGGGCCCACCATGCCATTTTTCGCTGCGTGCTCTGAATGTTTTTCCAACATGTAAAATGAGTGTGGTGCCACACACAGGGATTTCTTATCCATGGGATTTGAATTTTGAATTTCAAATAATTTATTTATTTTTGTAAATATGATTTAAATTAAATAATTAAATAGGTTAAAATTGATCAGATTTATTTTAATAAAATAAAGATTAATTAGATTAGTTAAATATCTTTATAAACCTAAAAAGAAGTGATATTTTACAAAGAATTGGTTTTCATAGACCGTTAGACTCTCTCTGAAAAAGAAAGTGATAGTTTTTCTAAACCTGAAAAGCTATTCAATACATCTTCTCTTAATCAAACATTTCTAGATCTCATGTGTTGAGTACATCTAAAAAGTCCTAAATCAACCTTTTGAATCCTACATGCCCACACACGTTCTTGTGTGTTTGAGGATTGGTCTGGAAGATCAAGGTGTGAGCTTTCAGAATTTGGATTGGAAGATCGTTGATTTATACAAAAAGTGTAACGTCCTCCTAATCCAGGACCATTACACTGTGTACTTTAAATAGTGTCAGACATGCTAATCAAGTCCCTTGGTAATAAACGTGTAACTAAGGTTGTGACAAGGGCTAGGTTTAAAAACTTTGGTCAAAGGGAAACATTGACTTTTCATTAAAAATATTTGCGTTCATACATGGGATCCCAATATTTGTGTTCTACTACAATTCAAAAGTTACAACCAGCCGACCTAAGCAGGAAAATAAGGGATACCACCCTAGTTCCTCCAAGATAACTCTGGTCGTGGTGGTCGAGCAGCCGCAAATGTACACGTCGCCACCGAAGCTCTCCAACTCATGGCTGGTCCAGCTTCCCTTTCCCCTTACCTACACCACATAGCACCCATGAGCCGAGGCTCAGCAAGAAAACTTAAACATATGGATGAATAGTAAATACAGATTCTAGATGCATATCTAGCATGCCCAGCAGTAATTACCTACTACTGCATGCATACAATTACAAATAAGTGACTACCATGTTATAATGGGGGCTTACTGCCCTAAATAAATGGTTAATAAGTCATATTGGGGCCCAACGCCCTAGAATATGAGACTAATGAGTCACCCCGGGGCCCATGCCCTATCCTCTATATAACCAGCCTTAGAGCTGGCCTAGCGTACCTGGCGCTTTAATTTTCCTCGACCATTGCCTTGGACAAGCGTATAATGCACTCCTAATTAGACCTAACCATATCGACCAGCACTCAGCGCTCTATTACTGCCCTTGACTTATGAGCCCAGGCTTTTTTAATCAGATAATGAAACCAAGCATACATCTTTTAACAGTTATCCCAAAATAAAACATTCACACATGCTTAATCAATTAATCATAGACATAATAATAATCATGTTCATTATCAGGGGCCCGAGCCCTATTCAAAATCACATTAAGCAACCAGATAAACAGATAACCAGTTACTGATAAGCATACTTTAGATAATACAAGTATGCAAACATATTAATCATAAATCTCAACCAATTAAATACAAACACAGTAATGACCATGTTCCTTGACGGGGTCGAGCCCTAACCACGCAGATAATCACATTTATCTTGTACTAGGTACAATTTTCTTACCTTAGGTCTGAGTGCAATGTATAATAAGAAAGACCCTCGAGCACGATCTCAGCTCTAAGTCCCTAGCGATAACCTAGTCATAACCATAATATAGAATCCCTTCAATAACGATAGAATAAAGGCTTTCAGACCGAGTCCTAGCCTCCAGGACATCGAACTCTACTAAACCGGGTAGTAGGATCGATCCTGAGCCTTTAGGTTTGAGTTCCCACACTCAAAACCCTTCCCAGGGCTCAAAATCCATTCAAGCGACGCGGCCCAAGGAAAAAAGAGTCATGGCCCGCCCCCAGTCAGAGAGCCCAAGCGCGCCACAGCTCAAATGGAGGTTAGACACCTCCTTCTCCCTGTGTTCATGAGAGTCGCAGCGTCCCAAGAACAGGGCCGCAACTTCGACATGAAAACCCTGTATTTTTCCTTGTTTCTTCAAGCCAAATCTCACCAAAATTCTATCCAAACATAGCTAAATCCCAAAAGTAAAGTTCCTAAAGTAAAGTTCCCAACAACTCAGCACCTCAATATCCACAAAACCCAAGCTAAAGCTTGGCCAAAACCTCACCAAATCTCCAACTCAGAATTGAGTTTTCAAAACTCTAAAACTTAACTAAAACCAGAGAAAACACAAGGAATTAAGGCTAGAAATCGTTACCTCTGCTGCCCAACACGATGACAAGCTTTTCCACAAGCAATTCTGAGCCTATGCTAGCCTCGATTCCCCTTAGATAGCAAGGAATTCAAAGAATTCAGAGAAAGAGAGAGTATAGAAGAGAGAGAGAGAGAGAGAGAGAGAGACACAGAGAGAGAGAGAGAGTGAGTGCTGAGTGAATGTATTTTTCTGTTTATGTGAGGTTACTTGGAGTTCAAGTAACTCTAAGTAAATCTCAAGGCTCGGGGTACCAAAAACGTTGCCGAGGGAAAAATGGTCAAAATCCCTAAAACTTCCTCCTAATCTCACTAACTCCGAATATATCCTCGAATATTTATCTCTGTTACCTGATTACCCGGTAATACACTAAATACCCAAAATGCCCCATGACTCACCCCGAATCGGGTATTAGGTCCTGCTGTGACTTTCCCGCTAACTTGCTCCCTAGGATCGCTTCGTGCCGAGTAACTCAAATATATCCACATAATAATGTGGTCTCACACATATATGCACATATATTCTAAATATACTTGTAGCGGGCCATATTACAAAAATTGCTCTTCTAATAAGAAATAGACCCACATGCATATTTAATACACCTAAACATGCATATCTAGTCATATTATAATATAACTCACATAATCATATAATGATACACATATAAATCCCATAACACATATTTCAAAATTAAATCACATCACTTTCCATAATTTGCCATTCTGACCCCCTAATTAAGGTCCTAAGCCGTATTAGGTAATTTGGGACGTTACAAAAAGATTCGTGGACATTTGATAGGCTTCAAGAGGTAATCTCTAATCTATTTGTATGTGATTTAATATATCTATATATGTATGATCCTGGCTGGCATTAATAAATTTTTTGAAACCCCAAATTCTCCGCTGTGTATCTTTGATTTACACTTTTAATACCAACTAATTTACCTAATAATTATATTTCTACTTTTGCACAATTTACTGACACTTTTGTTGAGCAGTTTACCAGTAGTAGGAAGCTTGAACCATCTGCAGAAGACCTATACATCATAGTTCAACAATGAAGTAAGCCTTCACAAGACTATGTAGACCACTTCAACAAAGAGAACGTGTCTATAACCAATTGCAATCAGGACACAACCATCTCAGCCTTCCGGAAAGGGCTCCGCTACGACTTAGACCTGTACAAAGAACTCACCAAGTATCCTTGCAAGACAATGGAAGACGTCCTCACCAAGGCCTGGGCACAAATCAAGTGGGAGGAGGACAAAGCCAATTATTATCACTCCTCCCCACGAAAGGATACTCAAAGAGACTCAAGGGTGGAAAGACAATAGAATGACACATGATTCGAACCATACCCATATCCTAGGAGGCCTGAGAGTAGAAGAAGGGAGTACAACCGGTCATCCGAGATACGCCCCAGAGATGGACCAAAAATACCAGAATACAACCTCTCAGTATCACCTGTTGAAGCTGTAGTAATGTTAAG
Source organism: Humulus lupulus (assembly GCF_963169125.1). NCBI lineage: Eukaryota > Viridiplantae > Streptophyta > Magnoliopsida > Rosales > Cannabaceae > Humulus > Humulus lupulus. Next base: position 203,943,782 of record NC_084793.1, read on the forward strand.
AGGGCTCAGAGAGAGGGTGAGGTGGCCCGAAAGGATGAGAACACCAGCCGACCAAAGAGATAAACAAAGTGGTGTGACTTCCATGCTGACCGTGGCCACCAGACAGAGGAATGCATTGCCCTAAAACTTGAAGTGTCAAACTTATTGAAACTCGCACACCTGTCTGACCTCTTAACAGACAAAGGCAAGAGAACCTACCAAAACAGGGAAGACAAGTCAGGCAGCCAGAGAGAGCTAACTCCACCCAGACTGCCCACTCATGAACGCACCATCAACGTAATAACAGGTGGCTCTAAGGTAAGCATAGTCACTCATTCAGCAGCAAAGAGACATGCTAGATAGACTAACTGGACCAAAGGAGAAGCCAGTGAGTCAGAAAAGACAACAACCATCATGCCGACTCATACCATCAGTATTTTGACATCAGAGTCAAACAGACTTCTTAATCCACATCATGATGCTCTTGTTATTGCACTTTATATTTCCCATTGTTTAACTAAATGTATACTTATTGATAATGGTAGTTTATCCAATGTTTTGTTTTTAAGTGCTCTTAGAGAAATAGGGATAGATGAACCCAAGAACATAAAGAAGACAGCCATTTTCATCGGCTTCAATGGAGAACAAAAGAACATAGTAGGGGAAATTGAGCTACTTGTCTATGCCGAATAAGTCAGCCTGTGCACAAGGTTCTTGGTGGTAGACTCTCCCTTTGCTTACAACGTCATACTGAGCTGACCCTGGATACGTGAAATGGAAGCAGTCCCTTCAACCTACCACCAAGTGATGAGGTTCCCGACCAAATGGGGGGTGAAGGAAATTAAAGGCTAGCAGAAAGATTCATAGGCATGCTACCAGATTACCATGAAGGCCAAACTTGACCAATTATAGCAACTACAGCAAAACAAACCAACTAATTCACATCCTGACCAGCCTGACATGGAGGAGTTATACGAAATCCAGATCCACCCAAACTTCCCAGACCACAAAGTTCAAATCGGATCGAGACTAGACCCTGACATCATAACAAAGATTATTGAATTTCTTTTTAATAATTATGATTGTTTTTCTTGGTCCCATGTGGGCATGACTGGAATTGACCCCAAGATTATTGTTCATAAATTTAGGTTGACCCAAACTACCCACCAAGAAATCAAAAGAGAAGGAAGTTCGCCACTAAAAGAAACAAGGCAGTTAACGAAGAAGTCCAAAAGCTTATTGAGAACAGATTCGTAAGGGGGTTGCATTACCACAAGTGGCTAGCCAACGTGGTCATTGTAAAGAAGAAGAATGGAAAATGGTGAATGTGCATCAACTTCATAGACCTCAACAAGGCATGTCCTAAGGATTCGTTCCCATTACCACACATAGACATGGTGGTAGACGCCACAACCGACCATGAACTCCTTAGCTTCATGGACGCGTACTCAGGTTACAATCAGATCCTGATGCACCCAGAAGACCAAGAGAAGAAGGACTTCATGACCAACCTGGGCATATTCTATTATAAGGTCATGCCATTCGGACTGAAGAACGCAAGGGAAACTTACCAAAGTTTAGTGAACACGATGTTTGCTGACTTACTAGGGAAGACTATGGAAGTCTACATAGACAACATGCTCGTCAAATCCCTTATTGCAGAAGACCACATCAGTAATTTAAAACAATCATTTGATATTCTTAGAAAATATAACATGAAATTGAATGCGACTACATGTTCTTTTAGTGTCACTGTAGAAAAGTTTCTTGGCTACCTGGTCACTTAGAGAGGAATCAAAGCCAACCAGGCACAAATAGGTTTGATCCAAAGAATTCCACCCCAAACATGCATTAAGGAGGTGCAAAAGCTAATTGGACGTGTCACTGCACTTAATGGGTTCATCTCAAAGTCATTTGAACGATGCCATCCTTTCTTCAACACGTTGAGAAAGTAAAAAACATTCGAGTGGACAACAGAATGTGAGGAAGCTTTGATTGAACTTAACTACTACTTGACTAGCCCGCCTTTACTATCAAATCCAAAGACAATGAGACGTTGTCCGTCTACCTAGCTATATCCGAGATAGCAGTTAGTGCGGTCCTAATCCAATAGGACGAAGGTAGACAGTACCTAGTCTATTATGTAAGCAAGTCTCTATTGGAAGCAAAGACGAGATACAATCAGCTAGAAAACCTCGCATTAGCACTCATCCATGCAACAAGGAAGCTACGTGTAATGCCCCAAATTTCCTAATAAGGTTTAGGACCTTGATTAGGAGGCCGGGAAGGCCATAATTGATTTATTATGATATTTAATGATTATATGCATGTTTACGTGAATTATATTAGTATATGATGGTGAATGCATGCATATGGGTGTATTTATACTTATAAGGGCATTTTGGTAATTTGGCCTGCTGAGGGCATATTTGAAAATTGGGTGCATATTGTAATTTGTGAATGAGATTTCATTATTATGGAGATATATTCGAGCTATTCGACATGAGACGATCATATATAATGGATTAGCGGTTTTATCATAACGGGGTCAATTTCGGGGTAATAGAAATGTTTATTTGGTGAAAGATTGGGAATATTTGAGATCAGGATGGAATTCTGGAAGTGTAACACCCTACTTCCTTAGAGCCGTTACCGAGTGAGTTTTAAGACAAAACAGTGCAATGAACTTGCTAACCGAGGTTTTTAAAACAAAAGTGTGACTAATAAAAAGTTAAGGCTGTAATCTTTGAAAATGCGCCGTTTCATTAAAAACTTCTAGTATTAAACATTTGGGATCCCAAAATAAGGTTTGAAAACTATTTACATCATGAAATAAGTTTACAGTTGATTATTTCTAAAAATCATAGATTATTACAGCCATTTCTCAAATGAACCCCCAACCAAAGCAGTCGGGCAGGCCAAACATGTACGCGTCGCTTCACGCTCTCCGTACTCATGGTTGGTTGACTCAGTCTTTGCCCTTACCTGCAACACGGAGCACCCGTGAGCCGAAGCCCAGCAAGAAAACTCATGCAGTTCATAACATATGCAAAATATACAGTTAATCATATCAGATAGTCCACAGATAAACAAGTCAACCATTAGACTAAGCAAACACGACCATGCCGCCCCAGAACCCTTACCACAGCCTGGGGTCTCGGTCCTCACCGTAAGGATCTCACATGTATCCTCTGGGTCCTACCCTGACTATAAGCATCCCATGTGCTAACTGTTACTTCCGGCCCCGCTGCCGTTCTCGGCCTTGCCGCCCTCAGCCATAGCCATTCATTTCACTATAAACATATATAGCATAAATCAAACAACATTCAAACAAATACAAATTCATTTAAATCTGCACCCTAACATGTAATGCAATATAGGGCCGTGCCCGACAATCATCTCATCATGCAATATAGGGCCGTGCCCCGCAATCACACTATGGGCCCACGCCCTATCCTACGGGTGTTATAGTTTTCTTACCTTTCCATTCAATAGCTTAGATCACCTGACTCCTTGAGCACGATCCCACACGAGCCTTAGTGCACACCTAGGCACAAACATAGGTCAAAGTCAACACCGAACCCCAAGTCTGAATACCTAGCCTCGGGACCAATCCCGAGCCCCCGGGAAGTCCTAAATCCCCAAAACTAAATGGCGAAATCGAGCCTCGAACCCTAGGTCAAAATCCCTCATCAAAAACCCAAAAATCCACCTCTGTGAACAGTGCAGCGCTACAGCGCCCTAAAGAGGGCACTGTAGCGCTACAAGCAGAAAACTCCCCCCTAGAACAGGGGCTAGCGCTACAGCGCCCACTGACTAGCGCTGTAGCGCTAGTTGCAGCCCAGCAGAACCCAAAAATCGCTTCTTGCGATTTCCTTCAACCAAATCAACCCCAAACTTGTCCAAACCTTTTCCAAACCCAAAATCAAGCTTATAAACATCTCACACTCATCCCAAGCATCCCAAGAACTCAAAACCCAAGCACATTCAACCCAAATCTCAAAATTCACCATGAACAACCCTAAACCCAGAAATTCAGTCAACAACAAAGTTAAAGGCTTAGAATTCTTACCATTGATGAAAATTTCGACCTTGATTCAACCCTAGACCTCCTTAGCTTGTTCATCATCAAAGCTTGCCCAGAAATTCCCTAAAATTCCCATCAACTCAGCTCAAAACACAGTTCAAACCATCAAAACCCTTAAAACTGAAATCTCTAAAACTTACCTCAAAAGTTGATGTGTTCTTGACAAATCTTCAAGTCTAACCCAAGATCCTTGATGCTCAGCCTACCATTGCTCTCCACTAAGCTTTGCTCCAAGAAAAATGGAGAGGAATGGTGCAAAAATGCACAAACCGATCCATTGGAAAACCCCTCTGTTTTCTCTCTTTTCTTTCTTTCCTTTTTCTTTCTTTTCTTTCTTTCTCTCCACAGCCAACACTCTTTCTCTATAAATCCCACTAAGTGTATAAAGCCTCATAAATCAACCTTCTAAAAGCCAATTGACCAAAATGCCCTTCCTATTAACTCTAAATCCTTTTGTCCAAATAGGGCCATTTTAGTCATTTTACCCAATTCCCGCTAATCCTCAAGTGTCTCTAATATTTTCCCGTTGCTTTCCAACACCTGATAAACCACCAAATAAATATCCCCATCATCAAAATTAATCTCAATCTATTCTCTAAATTCCTGCTTATACCCCCAGGCTCGCCCCGAGCCGGGTATAAATTCCCATCATGACTTTCCGCTAGCCTGCTCACTGGGATCGCCTCGAGTCACAAAGCACAGATACACCCACATACCACTGTGGTCTCAACAATCATCACATATCAATATAGTTATGCCCAACATGGCCAAAATTACAATTATGCCCTTCTAACACGATCCGGGCCTACATGCATACTAATATACCTAGTCATGCATCTCAGATAAACAAATAGTCATATAACATGCTTTAAATCATAATCATGCATTTAACTCATCAAAGTCACACATAAATCCCATCATGCCCTCCTGGCACGCTAATCAAAGCCCTTAAGCCTTATTAGCGGATTTGGGTCGTTACTACTATCCCCTCCTCATAAAAATTTCGTCCTCGAAATTTATCCCAACACCTCAGTCAGTAAACCCGCAACTCTGACCATAATTTCCAAGGCCCACCGCCTTTACTTTACTTTCCAACAACACTCTCACAAGAGTAACAATCTTGTCCCACAAGATCTTGGTCTAATAGCCATACTCTCGATAGCTTCTTGTTTACATCGCAACCCTGCCGAAGCCTCAGGGTCTGCCTAGATTACAATGACCAATTCATTGTCTTATTCCTGATTCCAGAGATACTCACAAGTCGTCACCTCTACCAGGTGGGATCAACTTGTAGGCCCCGCTGCCTAACCCTTGGTACAACTTCATAATCTATGCTGAATCACAAGTCAGAACTCTCCCTTCTTTCTCTGAACACCTTACAGATCCTCGTCTGTTATTACGCAGAGACAGAACTCTTTCCTCTCGGAACTTTATTTCCTCATAACTTAGCAATTTACCAGCTCTTTATTCTTTCAAATAGGCAGACACTCCTGCCTTAAGAAGTTTCAACGACCTCTTTGGCTTTCTCTCTGAACTAAAGCCAAACTGTCGTATTAACTATCCTTCACCTCTTACCAAGCCCTATGTCGCGTTATATCAACAAGACACCAGCAACTGCCACCACGACTAACTCATCACGGATTACACTTCCCTTAATACCCCAAGTATTCGCCTACTCAGCGCTTAATTCTTTAAGATATCCGATAAACTTTCAAACTGCCATTCCACTTGCAATCAACTGATAATCCCAGATTCCCACTCTGTTCTTTTCGTTCTCTAGATCCTTTCCAAGATTTAAAATACTATAGGGTCTCAATTCAGTATCATTGACGTTCTACCCTGAAACCAGTTCACTTGACCCAACAACATTAACTCAAACAACCGAGTGAAAACTTTTCATGTCCAAACACCTTACTTAAGGTCTATTGTGGTCTATCCCCATGATGCACCACCACATCACCTAACTCCTCAGGGTCCAAAGGAAAACACTAGGTTCTGTCACCCGCTCGACCCTCCCGGTACGACGTACCCTAGGAGGTGGAATGATATCCATTCAGAATTCTCATTCATAAACCAAATCTAATTGGATCCTTCATCCATTTCTGGTATCCTAACTTGTACCACCTTAGCAGGGTTCTTCCTTGCTTCGACCAAAGCCGACACTTCGGATTCCATAGCTCAGTGACACTCACCAGCTAATCATACCTACTAACGTTACGCCAATCTCAGTCGTTGCCTTGTCCACTCCATTACAATCTATAGCGTTATTCCTTGACTGACACACGCCTCCCAGTTAGGAGTTCCGCCTCCAATTATATCTCCCCTCGCTCAATCGAGGATTTCAAACACTGATCATCCGTCTGTTACTTTTCACCGCATCTGGGTCTCAACGTTATCTTCTTACTAATACCCAACACTCAAGTACCTTATGCCATGCACAATAGTCGACTTAACGTTCCAAGTGTATCAACCATGTTCATTCTTTCAACGCCCGCAAGGTTCAATCCATCCTTGCGTCAAATTTATTTCTGGGCGTGCCCAAATCGTGCTGCACTCCCACCATTCCATATCCTCATCATAGATCAGGTCCTTTATGCTATCACTCTTTACTTAACCATAACACACACATATTCCAGCATTACCAGATACTAAACAATTCTTACCTTGTCTTTTGAATTTCTTTCTGATTTGACACCACTCAGTCCGTCTAACCTCAATTTTTACTGTTCTCCTCATCTCTGATGTAGTTGTCCCCGGAGATACTTATGCGATAGATGACGCGCTTACCAGTCTTGTTATGCTTTCTACTCTTCAGATATTCTTCATCAGCTTCTTCGTGGCTTCAGATCAATTCTCCTTACCTGTCCTTTCTTCTTGTAGTTCTACTCTGAGTACTCCTGACGACACCCAAACTAACACTCCGTAGAACCTTACCTATGACTCTGCCTTCTGGGTACTAACGTCTTCAGCATAATAATCAGTTGCTCACCATTTCCGTCTGGGAGTAATCCGCATGCACTGCTCGTGAGCTTGAAGGGGACTTGTCCATACCGTTCATGCATTCTCTGCCTAAAGAACTTACCTGTGCTGCTGTAGCTTGAACCATTCCAGAATCTTTGTTACCAACCCCTCACACCCTACCTGGTGCAAACTAGACAATTCACGAAATGTCTCTTTCCTTGGTTCCCAACTGGTAATAACCAGGTCATAGATCAACTCTTGGAGACATCGTCCTATCTTGTATCCAACATTGTACTTTTCGTTCTAACCCGACGATGCTAACGATCCCCACAGTATAACACACTGGCTACACCAGGGTCAAATTCCTTCGATTGCTTCAATAGACATTCTATCAGCCAAAACCATCTTTTACTACATTCCTTATACCAATCCTATCTGTAGTCTGACCTTGAAGTACCCCCAATTCTTCTTTACATACCCACATAATTCTCCCACTGGTCAGCCCAGTTTCCACTCAGTCTCATTTGCATACCCCAGATGATATCCTCTACAATCCATCTGCCCGAGTTTCAAATTCCTTCTCAATAAGTATTACTATCGTCAGCCTCTCAAATAGCACCTTTGAGGCTACCTCTCTATGTCCATCTCCCTCTCGGAACATTCTTAACACCGAGTGCTTCCAGTTCGTTACATGACCAAAGCATAAACCAGTCAGTTAAATACTCAATCTCGAGGAATCAACCTCGAACTTTGAATGTATCAATGCATTCTGGTTCTCCGTTCCCTCACCATGGGAAGTCCATCTTACATGTCGAGTCATTCTATGTAGAAGTCATGCCCTCACCTGACCTCCTCTCAGGTGGCATCCTCTCCCTCATGTGCATACCAAATAACCTCCCTGGTTCCTGTCACCATCTTGATAACTACCTTTTCAATCAGGCTTCTTTCCAATCTCAATCTAGGTGCCCAGACACTGTCTGGGGTCCTTCTGCCTCAAAAATTGAGAATCCTTCCTTGCGGCATTCTAAGAATAAAAGTACCATCTTATCAACTAGACCTTTTCCCCCTTTCTGGCAAAACCAGGAGCCATAGAACTATCCGGGGTTCTATCAACTTGATTATCACAATTCTCTCTTTACTAACTCCATCAAAGGAAGCACCGCCCTTACGGCTCTAGAACTCATGCTCTATACATCAACCATCAGTTCCTTGAACAACATGGCCCTCTCCGCCATCCACATACAGACGATAAGCCCTTACATCAGAGCGGCCCAAATACCTTAGACTATTCCAGATACATCCATCAGTATAAATTTCCGAAATGATTTACCCAATTCACCAAACCCAATGATTTACACTGTTGTTACCCTAACAGTCCAAACCAAACTTATGAGCCCACCAGTCTCCACAGTTCAAATCATGTCTTTATAACCTCTTCTATCAATCACCATCTGAGTTCTTTTTAGCCCATTAAGCCAATACCTCGGCCCGAGTACCCTTTCCAGGCATCTCTCTGCCTAAACATTTAGCACACCCCTCTAATCAGGATCTCTCATCCTCTTAATCAAGGGTGGAATTAACCTTGCCCATCCACTAATAAATTCCTTGTCTTCCCGAACTCTCCTCAAAACCCGAGGATAACACCCTATAAGCCTTTCATTTAATATCCTTTTCTGTCTATACTCTCACAGTAAGCCGGCACTGGTAACCTTACTGTTAAAACATCGAAATCAGCTATTTCCCCAGAGAAATCCGCTGTTCTTCTATCCCATCTCGACTAATAAGCTCCACCGCTTACTCACACACTAGTGACCCTCTGCTGCTGTTTTCAGGGATAACTGGAGATCCCAACTCCAACTTATATCTAGAATCCCCCCCTTTCAACACAATATCAGGTCCACAAAACCCTTCTAGGAACAAACAACACGAGTTCATCTGTCAAAACTGACCAAACTCCTGAACTCTGAGGTTCATACCCTGAACCAAACCACAACTAGATCCAGATATCCACAGGTATAATGCACACACAAGCATATACTAGGTCAAATCCACAATGTCATACATTTAGCAACCAAATTTTTAACATCACTAAGTATACCCAGGTCTCAACATGCTTCATACAAGCAAATGAACGGATATAACATACGGATTCAATTTAAACAATCAACCACATAAACTCAATATGCGAACCATTATGCCAATATTCATCCATATGCATAATAATATTATTCAACACACTTTAATCTCAACATACAATAGTCAAGGGCCCGGCCCCAACGATATCTCATGCATATGTCAACTCATTTCTCATGCTCCATATAAATAAGCAGGCAAACAGGGCATTCAAACATATATTCAAACATGTCAATCATTCATACCAACCAACCCTGAGTCCAGCTTGTCACTGACAGCGAGCGTACATGTTCGGTCGATCTCCAGAACCAATAAACCTTGGCTCGCTCTGATACCAAGTTGTAACGCCCTACTTCCTTAGAGCCGTTACCGAGTGAGTTTTAAGACAAAACAGTGCAATGAACTCGCTAACCGAGGTTTTTAAAACAAAAGTGTGACTAATAAAAAGTTAAGGCTGTAATCTTTGATAATGCGCCGTTTCATTAAAAACTTCTAGTATTAAACATTTGGGATCCCAAAATAAGGTTTGAAAACTATTTACATCATGAAATAAGTTTACAGTTGATTAGTTATAAAAATCATAGATTATTACAGCCATTTCCCAAATGAACCCCCAACCAAAGCAGTCGGGCAGGCCAAACATGTACGCGTCGCTTCACGCTCTCCGTACACATGGTTGGTTGACTCAGTCTTTGCCCTTACCTGCAACACAGAGCACCCGTGAGCCGAAGCCCAGCAAGAAAACTCATGCAGTTCATAACATATGCAAAATATACAGTTAATCATATCAGATAGTCCACAGATAAACAAGTCAACCATTAGACTAAGCAAACACGGCCATGCCGCCCCAGAACCCTTACCACAGCCTGGGGTCTCGGTCCTCACCGTAAGGATCTCACATGTATCCTCTGGGTCCTACCCTGACTATAAGCATCCCATGTGCTAATTGTTACTTCCGGCCCCGCTGCCGTTCTCGACCTTGCCGCCCTCGGCCATAGCCGTTCATGTCACTATAAACATATATAGCATAAATCAAACAACATTCAAACAAATACCAATTCATTTAAATCTGCACCCTAACATGTAATGCAATATAGGGCCGTTCCCGGAAATCATCTCATCATGCAATATAGGGCCGTGCCCCGCAATCACACTATGGGCCCACGCCCTATCCTACGGGTGTTATAGTTTTCTTACCTTTCCATTCAATAGCTTAGATCACCTGACTCCTTGAGCACGATCCCACACAAGCCTTAGCGCACACCTAGGCACAAACATAGGTCAAAGTCAACACCGAACCCCAAGTCCGAATACCTAGCCTCGGGACCAATCCCGAGCCCCCGGGAAGTCCTAAATCCCCAAAACAAAGTGGCGGAATCGAGCCCCGAACCCTAGGTCAAAATCCCTCATCAAAAACCCAAAAATCCACCTCTGTGAACAGTGCAGCGCTACAGCGCTCTAAAGAGGGCGCTATAGCGCTACAAGCAGAACACTCCCCCCCAGAACAGGGGCTAGTGCTATAGCGCCCACTGACTAGCGCTGTAGCGCTAGTTGCAGCCCAGCAGAACCCAAAAATCGCTTCTTGCGATTTCCTTCAACCAAATCAACCCCAAACTTGTCCAAACCTTTTACAAACCCAAAATCAAGCTTATAAACATCTCACACTCATCCCAAGCATCCCAAGAACTCAAAACCCAAGCACATTCAACCCAAATCTCAAAATTCACCATGAACAACCCTAAACCCAGAAATTCAGTCAACAACAAAGTTAAAGGCTTAGAATTCTTACCATTGATGCAAATTTCGACCTTGATTCAACCCTAGACCTCCTTAGCTTGTTCATCATCAAAGCTTGCCCAGAAATTCCCTAAAATTCCCATCAACTCAGCTCAAAACACAGTTCAAACCATCAAAACCCTTAAAACTGAAATCTCTAAAACTTACCTCAAAAGTTGATGTGTTCTTGCCAAATCTTCAAGTCTAACCCAAGATCCTTGATGCTCAGCCTACCATTGCTCTCCACTAAGCTTTTCTCCAAGAAAAATTGAGAGGAATGGTGCAAAAATGCACAAACCAATCCTTTGGAAAACCCCTCTGTTTTCTCTCTTTTCTTTCTTTCCTTTTTCTTTCTTTTCTTTCTTTCTCTCCACAGCCAACACTCTTTCTCTATAAATCCCACTAAGTGTATAAAGCCTCATAAATCAACCTTCTAAAAGCCAATTGACCAAAATGCCCTTCCTATTAACTCTAAATCCTTTTGTCCAAATAGGGCCATTTTAGTCATTTTACCCAATTCCCGCTAATCCTCAAGTGTCTCTAATATTTTCCCGTTGCTTTCCAACACCTGATAAACCACCAAATAAATATCCCCATCATCAAAATTAATCTCAATCTATTCTCTAAATTCCTGCTTATACCCCCAGGCTCGCCCCGAGCTGGGTATAAATTCCCATCATGACTTTCCGCTAGCCTGCTCACTAGGATCGCCTCGAGTCACAAAGCACAGATACACCCACATACCACTGTGGTCTCAAAAATCATCACATATCAATACAGTTATGCCCAACATGGCCAAAATTACAATTATGCCCTTCTAACACGATCCGGGCCTACATGCATACTAATATACCTAGTCATGCGTCTCAGATAAACAAATAGTCATATAACATGCTTTAAATCATAATCATGCATTTAACTCATCAAAGTCGCACATAAATACCATCATGCCCTCCTGGCACGCTAATCAAGGCCCTTAAGCCTTAGTAGCGGATTTGGGTCGTTACAGGAAGTTTTGACTATAGTGTCCCCGGGGGTGTTTTCGGGACCCCGAGCACTAGGTTTTATTTGAGGTTACTTAAACTTGAAGTAGCTTCCCAGATAAGAACGTACGTTAGAAACCTCTCGTTCTCTCTCAAAGACAGTCCGTTATATCGTTTGAGTATTTTTGAGGAAATCTTGAGTTCTAGGAGTTGGAATCAAGCGAGGGTCGAGGCATAGCGATCCTAGGAAAGATTAGGAGATTCTTAACCGAAGGATTTGATGGAAAACAACCCAATCAAAGGTAATCTAAGATTGAAGTTTTAAGTTTTTAAAGTTTCTAAGCTTAGAATTGGACTTTGTTAATTGTTGAGTTTTTGGTCGGTTTGAGCCTTGGGTTTTGAGGGTTTTGGAGTATTGGGAAGCTTGGGAACTTTGATTTGATGATTGGGGAATGTTTGGGTATGTTTTTGGAGGATTTGGAATGCTTAAAACACGTTTGGGAATGGCCCAGGGTTGGGGGCCGCGACCCTGTTCTTGAGCGCCGCGGCCCTAGTTCGATGAAGCAGGTGTCAGGAAATTGGCCTTGCTGGGCGTTGCGGCCCTTGATGGAGGGGGCTGCGGCCCTTGCCTCAGAGAACCCTGGGGGTCGTGGCCCAAGGTGCTAGGGCCGCAGCCCTTGCCCTGTTTTCACCCCGTTTGCTCGTTTTGACCCCGGGAACTTAGCTATGGGCTTCGGGAGTGTCCCTACTACTTGGATTAATTTGGATTGGTCTCTTGGAGGCTAGATATTGGTGTGGAAACCTTTTATTATCATGTTATTGATGGTGTTCCATATTTGGTTATGATTAGGTGACCGCTAAGGGCTTAAAGGTTGATCGTTCTCAAGGGTCGTTCTTATATTGGTTCTAGCTCGAATCTGAGGTAAGAAAACTGCACCCTGTGTATATGTGACATGCATGGCCATTAATAATGCATGTTGGTTGATTATGAGTATGACATGCATGGCTATTATTGATGCATGTTGGTTGATTATCAAGCGTGACATGCGTGGCTGTTATTGGTGCATGTTGGGTTGTTGGATATATTGCATATGACGCATGAGAAACATGTGATTAGGACATGCTTTGTATACTGTGTATGATGTCATTCAGAGCTTGAGCCTCTGTGTTTATGCATGGTCCTAATTGTACTAATACCTGTTTAGTAAGCATGCTGAATACCTTGTTTATGGATATGGAGCATGTGATATATGATTGGCGGCATGACTTACTTGTGTATGACACTGACTAGTCAAGGACCGACCCTAAGGTTGATGATTACGCATTGAATGGCTCTATGGAATTAATGCTAGACCGACCCTAAGGTCGATGATTACGCATTGAATGGCTCTATGGCATTAATGCTAGACCGACCCTAAGGTCGATGATTACGCATTGAATGGCTCTATGGCATTAATGCGGGACCCACCCTAAGGTCGAAGAACTTATAAGCGCTTGCCTGGTCTATGACCAGATGTTTATAGCCAAGGTATATGACCCCGGTGACTGCTTGTCCCATGGCTAGGGGACGCTGTCCATAGCACGACTCTAGAGTCGGGATGAAGGTTGTGTTGGTGACCATTCACCATGCACCTGTCCTAATCAAACTTATGAAAGGATCACTTATCAGTTAAGCCCTGGTGACCCTATCGTCATATGGCTAGAGGGAGCGATGGTCAATATTGTGACTTTTGGCTATTGTCACCTACTTGCTTGGACTGATAGTCCTGAATGGTTATTATGATCGTTGTTGATATTATATCATGCTTTATTGTGTTTTCTTGCTGGGCTTTGGCTCACGGGTGCTACGTGGTGCAGGTAAAGGCAAGAGGAAGCTGGACCATCCTTGGTTTGGTGAGCTTAGGTGATGATGTGTACATATGCAGCTGCTCATCCACCACAGCCGAGGTTTTTAGTGGAACTAGAGTTGAACCTTGTTTTGCCGCTTAGAACGGCCTGTTGTAAATATTTTCTGTAATAGACTCTGAAATTATATTTTCGGGATCCCAATGTATATATTAAATGATCTAGTGAAATGTTACATCTTAACCAAAATATTTAATCCCTAAACCGCTAATCATACCTAGTTACACGTTTTTGGCCAAATGACTCGATTAGTGAGTTTAGCACTGTTACAAGGCACATCGTAACGGTCCTTGGAGTTTAGGGCGTTGCAACTTAGTATCAGAGCGAGCCAAGGTTTATGGTTCCTGAAGGCAAGCTGGGCATGTACACTCATCACTGAAGATAGCTTCACTCAGGGAATGGTGACTATTTCTCTAGCTATGTGCATAGCTGTTTAAATAAAATGTGAATGCTTTACCTGTACATTGTATTAGGGAGCATGAGATTCTGATAGAGCTTGGCTCTTGATTATATGATTATATGCTCCGTGAATATATATATATATGGCTGTGATCATATGATTACCTGCTCTGTAAATATATATGGTTGTGTTATTTGCATGCTGGGGTTAGAAGCATGGTTTGAGTATTGGAAGAGCAGGGATTATGAGTAATGTATGATTGCCATGGGCATGTTCGCAGCACTGCAAGTGGATTATGGTTGTGGTGTGGTAAGATTTATCCCGTGGGAAAAGCCCTTGATATGGTTATTGTGACTAATGGATCAAGTTATTGACTGCAGATTCAATCAGCAGGTTTATATTCAAGGCAGATTATGAGGCCTGGTGATAGTTATATAGGGGCTGGGAGTTACAGCCAGGGTATTAGTTCTTCATCTGCATCTTTGAATGTTCAGCAGACACTTACAGATTTGCAATTAAGATTTCAGAGGCAGGAGGAAGAGATCAGGTATTTGAAGCAACAGTGGAGACTGTTGGGTAGTACCTCTGCCTTTCCTATGCCAGGGGTGGCATCAGTTTCAGCTCAGCCTAGGGTTGAGAACAGATGAGAATTTCTCTGTGGAAGATTCCTGAAGTTTTATCCTCTAATTTTTGAGGGAGGCCTAGATCCATTCAGAGCTGAGCAATGGATGGGTATGATCAGCTCCATTCTTGATAGTATGGGGTTGGTGGGTCACGATAGAGTGATATGTGCTACATGTGTACTGTGGGATGATGCCCGGACATGGTGGGAGGTAGTATCCCAGACACGAGACATAGCTGTGATGGACTGGAAAGAATTTAGGCAGCGGTTTAATGAGAAGTATTATTGTGACGCAGCTAAGACTGCTAAGATAAATGAGTTTCTAAATCTTGTTTAGGGTAATGCATCAGTGACTGAGTATGTTACTGAATTTAATGAGTTGGCCAAGTTTGCCTTAGACATGGTACCCACAGATGTGGCTCGAAAGGAAAGATTTACTCAGGGGTTGAATCCTAAAATAGCTCAGGGCATTAGAGTTGCCCCAGTGCATGAAGTCTCTACCTATGCTCAGGTGGTAGGGAAGGCTCTTGCTGTTGAGAGCACAGGACATCAGATTGGGCAGCAGTGTGCTGGAGAGCATGGAGCTCAGATAGTGGTATCTCCACTTATTGAAACAAGTAAAAGTGAAAGCTGGAAGACTCGTCCAAAATGCGCTCGGTGCAAGAGGCATCATTTGGGAAAATGCCGAGCAAAGGCATGTTTCGCATGTGGTATGGTTGGACATATTGTGAAGAGGTGCCCCGTGTTAAAGGATGAGCAAAGGGGGATAGACAGCTCGATTCCAACTCGAGTGTTTATTCCAGGGCAGTCAGAATCTGAGACCGAGACTAGTTCCTCGGGGGTGACAGGTCAGTCTTCTAGTTCTGAGTTATGTTGTTTGGCTTTGGCGCCATGCTATTCTTTTGTTGGTATGTATATAGAGAAGGGTATATTGATGGTATATGTAGATCACATGGTTATGTTGTGATGGGAAAAGGTAAGATGGTATTGGCAACTTAAGAAATAAGTTGGGTTATGGAAAGGACTCATCGTTGGTTTCATGAGTTAGTTATGACTGACTATGGTTTGATCCAGGATATGGGTTGGTTAAGTAATTATAGGGCAGTCTTGAATGGCGAGGAAAGTATAGTAATTCTTGGGCTTGAGAGGGGAGAGCCTTGTATTAGTTGGCACGGTGCATGGATTTGGTTCTGTATGCTTAAGATACTTGTAGTGAGAGCTAGAGTTTGTGCAAGGAGATGCATGGAACTCTTCGCTAGCGTGGTGGATACCACTTAGCTTGTGTCAGTGAGATCAGGACAGACTGGATTAGTCTGTGGGTTCTGAATGTGTTCCCAGGTGGTTTGCCAGGGCTTCTTGTTATAACAGGAAATTAGAATGGTGATTGGCTTAGTACCGGAGATGGAATTGGATGTAACACTGTGGCTCAGTGGAGTTATAAGAATTAAAGGGTTTAGTTGTTGAGTAAGACGGAATTCTTTAAGGTTGATCTTGGATCTGGTTAAGACCAGTTAGAGATCAGAGAGAGAAAATTATGTAAAGGATTGTGTTGGTATCAAATTAGAGCACTGCGAGTGCTGAATATATCTTGAGAATTGGTTTAACGCCAAGTGTTTGTGTATCAGATGAATAGAGCATTCAAAGGTTTATTTGAATGAGATTTATGGTCATCTTGAACGATGGTATAGTGGTGTTTTCTCTGCAGAGAATTGCCAAGGGTGAGGAGTGCCTTGGGGACAGGAGTGTCCATGGATGGCAAAGATATTTCAGGTGCCTTGGGAAAGTGTTCTGGATTTTGTATAGATCAGAACCAGTTAGTGGGTTGTTATGACATCTCAGTGACAGAGAAAGGTAATTGCTTAAGCTATATGTTGATTGAAGGATTTGTCCAGGACTGGAGTAGAGTTTCTGGTGGGCCAGGTGGCCAGTTTATTGCTTGAGATTATATCTCAAGAAAGATAAAAGGAAAGATGGTTAAGTGAGCCACAGACGGGCAAGGTTGAATGGGAAGCTTTAGCTGGATTAGCTAAAGGTTGTATAGTGACAGACATGATTTTATGGTGATATAGAGATCGGACTTGGGATTCGATGGACATCGAGATTAACTGAGAGATTCTGGATGAATCTCATGCTATTCTCTTATTCGTTTCATTCAGGCATTGTGAAAGGGTAACATGATATGGAAATTTTATAGTGATGGCCTAAGATGAAGAGGCGTATATTGAGGCATGTGTAAAGCTCTTAACCTGTTAACAGATTGAGACTGAATATCAGGAAACAGCAAGGCCATTACAGCCTTTGGGTATTTCATAGTGGGAATGAGTGAGCATCGCGATGAGTTTCGAGGTGGGATTCCCAGGTTGATGGATCGGTATGAAGTGGGTATTAAGTCATTGTAGACTGGTGGTCCAAGTGAGTTTATTATATCAGTAAGGATAGGTGAATGGTACAGCTGACCTATATTTGAGTCTCCTTATGAGAAGGATAGAGAGCCGTCGTGAACTCAAGGTCTATCTTATCAGATGAAGACTTTATTGTGACTTCCAAGTTTTGGGAGGGTTAGAAGGTGATGATTAAATAGATGGACTCAGTTCAGATTATCACTCTCAGACTGGTGGTAAATCAGAGAGAGAGGGTTATCCAATTATTATTGGAGGAACATCTTATAAGGAGTGAGGAAATATATGTACGTGTCTGGATCCTCAGGTGGTTCAGGGGATTTATGAGATTGCTGGAGCTTTAAATTTTGGTTGCTCATGTCTCAGAATAGACAGAACAATGTTATTGAATTGAAAAGTGGGAATGTGGAATTCCAAGTAGGAGAATGTGTTTTCTCTACGGTATCCCCATGGGAAAAGGGGTAAGGAATTACGACAAGTTAAGCTCTAGATTGTTTCAGCAGCTGGAGCCTGATTGGGTCTGAATAGGGTGACTCTGAATCAGTTTTACTTTTGGCACTGGCAGTTGTATACAGAGAGTTATGTGCTTCCATGCAGTGGGCATGGGCCAAAGGAACCTATGAGTTGAGTTATGAGGATCTGAAGGTTAGGTTAAGTATTCCGGTAAGGAATAGCCAGTTCAGATTGTGATATAAGTAATGAGATTCTATTGAGCAAAATGTACCTTGGGTTAAGGTAAAGCTATAGAAATACTGAAGTCAAGGAATGACTTAAAGAAATCTACGTCAAGTGAGTGGAATTCTGGTTCCAAGCTGTTGAGTAAATTTCGAGGACGAAATTTCTGTAAGGAGGGGATAGTTGTAATGCCCCAAATTTCCTAATAAGGTTTAGGACCTTGATTAGGAGGCCAGGAGGTCCATAATTGATTTATTATGATATTTAATGATTATATGCATGTTTACGTGAATTATATTAGTATATGATGGTGAATGCATGCATATGGGTGTATTTATACTTATAAGGGCATTTTGGTAATTTGGCCTGCTGAGGGCATATTTGAAAATTGGGTGCATATTGTAATTTGTGAATGAGATTTCATTATTATGGAGATATATTCGAGCTATTCGACATGAGACGATCATATATAATGGATTAGCGGTTTTATCATAACGGGGTCAATTTTGGGGTAATAGAAATGTTTATTTGGTGATAGATTGGGAATATTTGAGATCAGGATGGAATTCTGGAAGTTTTGACTATAGTGTCCCTGGGGGTGTTTTCGGGACCCCGAGCAGTAGGTTTTATTTGAGGTTACTTAAACTTGAAGTAGCTTCCCAGATAAGAACGTACGTTAGAAACCTCTCGTTCTCTCTCAAAGAAAGTCCGTTATACCGTTTGAGTATTTTTGAGGAAATCTTGAGTTCTAGGAGTCGGAATCAAGTGAGGGTCGAGGCATAGCGATCCTAGGAAAGATTAGGAGCTTCTTAACCGAAGGATTTGACGGAAAACAACCCAATCAAAGGTAATCTAAGATTGAAGTTTTAAGTTTTTAAAGTTTCTAAGCTTAGAATTGGACTTTGTTAATTGTTGAGTTTTTGGCCGGTTTGAGCCTTGGGTTTTGAGGGTTTTGGAGTATTGGGAAGCTTGGGAACTTTGATTTGATGATTGGGGAATGTTTGGGTATGTTTTTGTAGGATTTGGAGTGCTTAAAACACGTTTGGGAATGGCCCAGGGATGGGGGCTGCGGCCCTAGTTCGATGAAGCAGGTGTCAGGAAATTGGCCTTGCTGGGCGCCGCGGCCCTTGATGGAGGGGGCTGCGGCCCTTGCCTCAGAGAACCCTAGGGGCCACGGCACAAGGTGCTAGGGCCGCAGCCCTTGCCCTGTTTTCACCCCATTTGCTCGTTTTGACCCCGGGAACTTAGCTATGGGCCTCGGGAGTGTCCCTACTACTTGGATTAGTTTGGATTGGTCTCTTGGAGGCTAGATATTGGTGTGGAAACCTTTGATTATCATTTTATTGATGGTGTTCCATATTTGGTTATGATTATGTGACCGCCAAGGGCTTAAAGGTTGATCGTTCTCAAGGGTCGTTCTTATATTGGTTCTAGCTCGAATCTGAGGTAAGAAAACTGCACCCTGTGTATATGTGACATGCATGGCCATTAATGATGCATGTTGGTTGATTATTGAGTATGACATGCATGGCTATTATTGATGCATGTTGGTTGATTATCAAGCGTGACATGCGTGGCTGTTATTGGTGCATGTTGGGTTGTTGGATATATTGCATATGACGCATGAGAAACATGTGATTAGGACATGCTTTGTATACTGTGTATGATGTCATTCAGAGCTTGAGCCTCTGTGTTTATGCATGGTCCTAATTTTACTAATACATGTTTAGTAAGCATGCTGAATACCTTGTTTATGGATATGGAGCATGTGATATATGATTGGCGGCATGACTTACTTGTGTATGACACTGACTAGTCAGGGACCGACCCTAAGGTCGATGATTACGCATTGAATGGCTCTATGGCATTAATGCTAGACCGACCCTAAGGTCGATGATTACGCATTGAATGGCTCTCTGGCATTAATGCTAGACCGACCCTAAGGTCGATGATTACGGATTGAATGGCTCTATGGCATTAATGCGGGACCCACCCTAAGGTCGAAGAACTTATAAGCGCTTGCCTGGTCTATGACCAGATGTTTATAGCCAAGGTATATGACCCCGGTGACTGCTTGTCACATGGCTAGGGGACGCTGTCCATAGCACGACTCTAGAGTTGGGAGGAAGGTTATGTTGGTGACCATTCACCATGCACCTGTCCTAATCAAACTTATGAAAGGATCACTTATCAGTTAAGCCCTGGTGACCCTATCGTCATATGGCTAGAGGGAGCGATGCTCAATATTGTGACTTTTGGCTATTGTCACCTACTTGCTTGGACTGATAGTCCTGAATGGTTATTATGATCGTTGTTGATATTATATCATGCTTTATTGTGTTTTCTTGCTGGGCTTTGGCTCACGGGTGCTACGTGGTGCAGGTAAAGGCAAGAAGAAGCTGGACCATCCTTGGTTTGGTGAGCTTAGGTGATGATGTGTACATATGCAGCTGCTCGTGCACCACGGCCGAGATTTTTAGTGGAACTAGAGTTGAACCCTGTTTTGCCGCTTAGAACGGCCTGTTGTAAATATTTTCTATAATAGACTCTGAAATTATATTTTCGGGATCCCAATGTATATATTAAATGTTCTAGTGAAACGTTACATCTTAACCAAAATATTTAATCCCTAAACCGCTAATCATACCTAGTTACACGTTTTTGGCCAAATGACTAGATTATTGAGTTCAGCACTGTTTACAAGGCACACCATAACGGTCCTTGGAGTTTAGGGCGTTACCCTACGCCCTTACTTGCAGTGCCATCCAATAGTTTTCCTCACTACCTTCCCACTTAGGATCATCCTACAAAAACCTGAATTGTCAGACAAAATGACCAAGTGGGTAGTGGAACTCAGCGAGTATGACATGGCATACAAACCACGAACCTCCCTAAAATCGTAGGTATTGGCTTATTTTATTGCGGATTTAACACCTAACATGCAAATGCAGGCAGAAAGAGAGCTATACTGCTTAACCGAGGGACAACCAATCGAAACTTGGAAGTTGTAGGTGGATTGAGTCATTGGATTGTAGTAAAGAATATTCTTAAGTATCTTTGGAAAACTAGAGAATATGTGCTTGTATATTCAGGTGGAGACTTGAACCCCATTGAATACACTGATTCTGATTTTCAATCAGACAGAGATAGTCAGAAATCGACTTCTGGATCAGTGTTCAGACTTGGTACATGAGCTGTGGTCTGGCATAGTATTAAACAAACCAGTATTGTAGATTCTAGCATGGAAGTCGAGTACATGGCAGCTTGTGAAGTTGCTAAGGAGGTTGTGTGGCTAAAGAAGTTCTATTCTAATTTGGAAAATTTTCTAGATATGAATAAGCCACTTGTCCTATACTGTGACAATAGTGGGACAGTAGCTAACTCGAAGGAACAGAGAAGTCAGAAGAGGGAAAACATATGTAAAGGAAATATCACTTGATCAGGGATATTGTTCACAGGAGAGACGTAGCAGTTATGATCATAGCTTCAGAACATAACCTTGTCGATTTACTAAGACTTTGTCTACCAAGTCTTTTAAAGATCATGTTAGCAATTGGGTTTGAGGGAGATGCCTCATTTGTTTTAGGGAAAGTGGGAGATTGTTGGGATTAGTGCCATTTAAAGCATATGTTTTGAACAATGTTTTGTGAAATAAATAATTGAAATGAATTTTTGCATATATTGTTTTATTATTACTATTGTTATTATTATTATTATTATTAGAATAATATTATTTGAATATAAGGAAATTATCAAATTCGTTATTGTGACTACAATCTTGTATTGGTACGAGATGATTAAGATTGTAAGGAACGAATTCAAACAATTCGCAGTAAAACAAAGTTATGTGGAATCTTTGGATTAAATATTGTACGTACAATTCACTAGTATTATGAATACATGTAATCTAGAAATAGATTACTGATGTTGTAGGACATCTTAGTGGATGTACTTTGTATAAAGTGGTTATACATGAACATGACCCGATATGTTATTAATACTTATTATTACCGTTTACTATATAAGTATTAATTAAACATATCAATAAGATGATCATATACAAATTGTTCTTAATCCTGAAGTTATTATGAACTCCTTTTTATGTCATATGAGTTCTTTGATTCACTCTTTATGGTTTGTCAGAATGATCAAGCTGGAAACTTTTGTTTTGGGAACTCATTAATGTAAATGGCTGAGGACATAATACATAGATGTGGTATCTAAACATTTCTGAGAGGAATTGAATAATAGTTCTCTTAAGGGTTGACTTTTGGAACTGAAAGGTTATTGAGCTTAAATTCATAAATCAGTTTAAGAATTAACCTTCACTAGTAAAGTTAATGTTACTTAAGGAAACAAGATATAATTAAAGAGGTTGGACGGTGATTAATTCCTACTTTAATTATGAACCATTAATAGAGGATTGAATTGTATGTAGTGATTAAATCGATGGACACTTTTTATATATTAAAAGTACTCAATAAATAAATGTTTATAATTACAAGAGTGCAATCTCATATTTTTAGCGGAATAATATTGAGATTAATAAATTAAGGTTATTATATTAAAGATTTTTAATTAATAATCTAAATTTATTGGAGCTTGAAATTATAGGTCTATAGGTCCCCGAGATGGCTCTATCAACACTATTCAAGGTAAGAGTTGAAATTGTAAAAAAATAGGAAAATGACATATTTGGAAGAAATTTGTTCTTGAGGGTCAAATATGTAATTGAGAAATTAATTAATTTTTGAAATTAATAAATTAATTAATTATATTTTTTGTAACTTATTTTGGTATTTTCGAAAATAACATTTAAATAATTAAGATAATTAATTTTGAATTAATAGCTTTATTTATTTAAATAATGTGGAAAAGATATTTCTGATAATTCAAATCGGATTTGAAATGATATTTATTCTTTAATTAATCTGATAAATAAGTTACAGGTTTAGATATTTTTTAATAAATAAATTATCATATAATAATTAAAAGATAATGGTTGGAACACATCCCTGAAATCAGGAATATGTTACACGCCAACTACAGTGCATGCACTGTACTTGGCGTGTAACAAGGTCCATTAATGATTCTTGGATATTTCTTTTATTTATTTAATTATTTAATAATTGGTTTATAATTTGAATTTTGAATTTAAAAAAATTGATTAGTTTTTTTTATAAATTTATTAGATGGAAATAGTTTTATAAGTCTTTTGACAGAAAGAAAATAGATCGTATTATTTTTTTCTATCCCTGAAAACTTTCTCAGACCTAATATTCCAAGATCTCATGTATTGAGAATATCTTGTGAATCATAAAATTTTCCCTACAATTATTCTACGTGCGCACACACGTCTTGAGATGTAGAGATACATCTTGGAAGATCTTGGTATGAGTATTTTGAAGAACTACTTTGGAATGGATGTTCGTTGGAGATACAAAAAGACAGCAAGGATTCTTGATAGTTCTTCAACTGATAAATCCTCATCTTTTTGTTTCTCTGTTATCAATGTTTTGCATGTTATTGGATCCAATTATTTCAAGTTTGTTTAAATATTTTTTTTTTGAAATCTCTGGGCCCAACACTCTGTGCTTTCCACTGCGCACATGGTAAAGCAATTACCATCAAGCTAAGGAAATATGGGTCGACGAATTGTCGAAAGTCTTATGTTCCTATCAAACCACAACCAGGACTTCAACAGGGGAAACACCATTCTCACTAGCCAACAATATGGAAGTAGTCATCCCTACCGAGAGTGAATTTTCGACAGCCAAATATGAGTTGATGACAGATGAAGAAAACTGGGAAAACATATGCCATGAACTCGACACCATCGACCAAAATAGGGACAACACATTCTTAAGAGTCTCAGCCTACCAACAAACTGTAGCCAAACATTACAACAAGAACATCTGCACTTGAACATTCAAAGTAAGAGACTAGATATTATGAAGAATGCTCCAAAATACTAAGGAAGCATGAGCAGGTAAACTCGCTCTGACATGGGAAGACCCTTACCTTATCACTAAGGTAGTCGGACATGGAACATACAAGTTACAAACTAAAGAGGGATGTGATATCAACAACAGCTGGAACGATGTCCATTTAAGTCAACATCACTTTTAACTCTACCTAGTCTTCTTTTGCTTACTTTCATCAATGATCTCACGAGATCTTCATTCAAGCTACATACTGACACTATCATGCAAGGGATGGGTCAGAACTAAATTTGGGCTTGATCCCTGAAAAGGGTATGTAGGCAACTCTACAGAGTGCAACCCCAATTACATCCTTTTTTTTTTAACTAGATTGGTCATCCAGAATGTCGATCAAGATGATAAACTAGATGATCATGATTCACCTAAGGATGAGAATGCCACGAACTAGCGTAAGAAAAAACCAAAGTCAAAGTCTAAAATAACAAGTATATTACACTTAGGCTGAGGGACAATAATAGAGTAAATCATCCAATCAATCACCCATCCTGAAAGAAAGGAAAAGCTAAGCTAAGTCAATCAACCATCCAGACAGTCATCCAGATAAAGTAAAGTACAAAAAGTAAGATAGTACAACTAGTCATCCAATCATCTAAAAAAGAAAAATACACAAGTACCAGATTGTCTTAAAATGAGTACAAGAGGATGAGCTAAGTCGATCAGGCGACCATAACAAAGGAAAGGATGAGCTAAGTTAATCAACCAATTAGACAAACCAGACAGCCATCCAGACAACCATTCGGACAAAACAAAAACAATAAGTAAGATCACACAATTATTCATCCAAAGAAAACATACATTGATACAAAATTTTCTTGAGTTAAAATACAAAATAGAGCTACATAAAGCATCAAGATTGTCGGCTTACCACACCAACCATTCACACTAGCCTAACTACTACCTACATAATTAAACATAGAAGCTACAACAACTTATAAAAAGTTCATACAGTCATCCAAAAAATGGTTCTTACAACAAGTTATAGTAAATCAAACAAAGGTCGGGCATCAGTCCTCCTGACCAAGGTCTCCTGTAGTCATATCTCCGAAAGAGACAGCAGGTTGTCAGCTTGAGCAACCTCTTCAGCCCTCATTCACTACAACTCCTAATAATCAGCAATAAATTGAATTACATCCTAAGACTCAGTCTTCCCATCGCGATAATTGATGGCCATCTGACCATGACATTGGATCTCAGCTTCCAAGCTGATATCAGTCAGACAGCCATCCAACATACCAACCTTGGCTTGAACATCGGCTAAGGTAGCCAAAGTAGATTGCAAACGACTTGCATCATGCTCCTTAGCATTCAACAGGGTCTTAAGTTCCCCGCTTAGCTTCTTAATATCCGTCTTGCAAGTATTCAATCCCTTAATCTTAGACTGCAAATCGACCTTCTGAGCCTTCAACTCTTTCACTTGTTTTTCCAAAGCTCGAATCTTCTCATTTGCCCACAAAAGGCTCTGCATACCCTGACAAAAAAAAAAAAAAACAAGTCGATCAGTCTGAGAACCCATCCTTACATAATAAATTATTTGACAAGTTAGACGTACATGAAAGGCATGAGAAATGGAAGTGGAAAGCGACGACTCTGCCCCAAGCTGATCAAACCTGTCTTTGTCCTCATACCATAATAGTTTTTTAACTTCTCCAAGGTGTGGGCCAAACTTGAAATGTGCTTAGGTAGTCGACGGGAAAGAAAGCTCTATCTTATCACCAAACCAGTTAGTCGAATCAGTTGGAGAAATCTGCTTCTTCTTGTTCTACTAAGTCCTTCCGATAGGGCCTGGGGGAGGTCGAACGTCATTAAAAACCTTTTTTTCTACATTTGAAGTTGTACATGCCTGCTTCTTACGTGCTCGAAGGCGTTCCATATCTCCCGAGCCAGCTAGATCCAAATGGAACATTTGTCCAGCAATAAGTAGGTCTGCAAAATTCTGTTTGGCTGGCGTCAATTCAGTCAATAAAGAAGAATCATAGCCCAAAATTTCTAGACTCCTTGTAATAAGTATAATTCAAGACTGAATGTGACTTGTAGGAAAGGAAATACCTTCAAGATGATGAGGAACCTGACTCTACAAAGAGCTACTTCGAAGGTTTTAAAAAACCTAAGTTTTAGCCTATCTTTCCAGTTTTACAATATTCATCTAGATTTTATCTTGATTTATGCTTGAACATTAACAACACAATCATAAGAGTTAACACACGAAATTACAAGCTTCGTCTGCACTGAAAACTCATTCTAGCCGACTAGTGCTTGGGTTCCCTGAACCAGGGTAATAACTCTCACTATATTAAGAAGTAATTTTACATTAACCAGTTCAAGAATCAATATGTAAAACTATACAATCTATCTCAAAATAAAGTGAAGCTTTTTACCCTAAACAACCAAATCCCTTGGTTATAGATGCAAGATCCCCTTGCTTCAATGTTGAACTCCCTTCAACAATATCTCATATCCGAAAACCTTCGAATCTATAGCATCAAGACCCAGCTGAACTCCTTCAGCAATCATGGCTTGATTCCAGAGCTTGCACAGAAACCTTCAACCATCTTCAAAGGAGTTTCTTGCCAAAATCTGCAAAAATCAATAGAAGAAAAAGAAAAGAAAATTTAAAGCACAAAATCCAATTTTTCGATCAAAGATAGTTGGTTATAACTAATTAACTAGGCCAATATATATCCTTAGCTGCAATTAGGTATAAACCAGAACCAACTAACAACTGTTACTCACTAACAACCTTGCTTTACACACATGCTGACGTGGACACTAACTAAAAATGAATAGACTCCAGACATAACATAAGACCATTCCAGACGTGACTGGACCTAATTTGTCATACTGAAAATATTGGTCCTTACAATCTCCCCCTTGACAAATTATGGTCAATGACAAAAAAACAGTGTAAATCAAAAGATTAACTATGCAACCAACAATAGTCTAGACAAACAGTAAACAGAGTCTTAAACAGCCAAAATACGAACAAAATATAAAAGAGTATGTGGAATCAGTAAACAAAGTTTTAAACGACCAAAATAACAAAGAGAAACACATGAACAAAACAACAAGAGAAGTAATATAAGTTCATCTCCCCCTTCATTGAGCATAATCTTTGACCACAATCAATTGACAGCTGCATCAGATTGCTCCCCTTGGAGAGGTGCAGTTGAATCAGGAGCCTGAGGAATGGCATCATGAAGCTTTGGTGGAACGGATGTGTCCAACTCTGTGTCAGCAGGAGGCACTGTAGATGATACTGGGGGCACCTGAGATGAAACCTGAGCAGGACTAGTGGACTCCCCCTGAATAGGAACAGAAGACTCAAGAGCCACAGAAGATTCGCCAAAGGAGTCCCGATGAAATGCTGGTGGAGAAACATCAATCGAAGGTGATAACTGAGAGCCATACTCAGACTGAACAACCAGAGCCTTGACAACTTGAACAAGCTTGTACATAGATGCTTCAAAGGCCAATTTTCGCTTCTGATATTTCTTGTAACGTTTAGTGAAGGCCTTGAACTCGGTATATAATTTTACTTGCCAACTAGAATCAGACAGACCTTTAAACAAAGGAGCTTTGAGCTTAGACGGCTGCGAAGAAGAAGGAGCAGTGGAGGAAACCTTCTTGTTGAGAGTTGCCAGAAAACTTTTAGACAAAATAGGATTCGCAACCTGGAAGTTGTTGACCCAAGATTTGGCCAACTGACACGGAGTCAGAATATGCTTGATATGAATGAATATGATGAGAAGAACGTAATGACAAAAGTAAATAAGACACAGTGTTTTATAGTGGTTCAGCCCCAGGATCTGGTAATGACCTACGTCCACTTAGGCTGATATTGATATAAGAATCAGAAGGGTGATCAAAGAACTAGGGTTCAATGAGTTTCACTAACCTCTGAAGAACAATACAATATTACTAGGAGAATTACTATAGTCTCAAATGATTCAAAAGCCAAAAGTCCCTTCCTTGAGCTATCTCTTGCTATTTATAGGCTCAAGGGGGATTACAAAAGATTGTTACAGATATTCTTTCCTGAATAATAGGATATTCAGGAGATTGTGTGAGATAAATTCGGGATTCACAAAGATCTTCTCATAAATGTTGCTTTGTATGCGGAACTATCGACCAGACTGGTCGCAGGTAAGACTGGGCTGCTTACTGCTTCTAATGTGTCTTCTGGTCGATACTCTAGCAAAACGTTTCCAGGTGTCAGCCACGTGTCCAGGGATCACTTGCCACGTCATCAATGCTAATTTTTTGGATAACAGAAGTCATGAGTGGTCAATGGCGGTTTGGCAGGCTGAATAATCTTCTGAATCAGACTTGGATAGGGCAGCTTGTTACGAGTACCAGTAGAGGAGGCCACATCAAAAAATGAGAGTAGACAGATCAATAGACGCGCCAGTACCCACAGCATATAAAAACTTCCCAATCTCAAGTGTAACAGATGAGAGGTGAGAATTGGGAAACCAATTATACAAGGCCACTCGATGAAGAGCCCGATAGAAAGGAGTCAACTTTGTTATAGGAATATCATGATTCCCCCAAACATAATCAGGTAGGCCAGTTAGAACTTGGCCCATGGTAGATTGATCTGGACTGAAGGATTTATTATAGGCAGGTTTAAGTACTTTTGGAACCTTGAGAGCACGAGCAATAGTGGATGGTGCAAATTTTATACGACTACCCCTTACAAAAGCAGTAAGACAATCCTCATTTTTCCCATCTAAAACAAACCTATCTAAATTAGCATAAAACTCCCTAATGAGAATGGGATGAGGAGACACCAATTTGGACACGGTATTAACCCAATGCCTTGACTGTAAAAGTTAAACTAAATCAGGAAAATCCTCCAAAACAACAGAATATTCAGGCCACAAGTCTCTCACAGCAAACCATCTTTGATAATGCGAGGCCTTGGTAGCATCAACAAAGTATTGGATAGAGGATGGATCAACGAAAGACACAGAATCCTTAGGGCTAAAGGCACGCTTGGATATTTTAGGAGAAGGTTCAAACTGAGTGCCCTTGGGCTTACGTTTTGGAGCCGAGGATTTTCTGGGAGGTGATGAAATAGGCACTTTACCCTTTCCTTTTGACTGCATAGGAACATGGGCTTTGGGTTTGGGTTTAGGCTTGAAGGTAGACCGTGTCTTGGGAGTATTTGGTGAGGACTGCTTAGACAGAGAAGGTGACTTGGGAGGAGAAGCAGATGGTGGGTTTGGGTTCGGCAATGGAGAGGACTCACCAGGTGGAGACTCAAACACTACAAAAGAACGAGTAACACGTTTAGGGGAGGATATAGAGACAGGTGGAGAAGACTTACCAATGGAACAAGGTAGATGGGCATTGACCACACCAACCGTAGGACTGACTGGAGGAGCAGATGTAGTCACCATCTCGGGAAGGGACATCGACGAAGGAGATGGAGACGAATCCGCGACGGTAGGCAGAACCGGAACGATGGCCATAGCCAAACTAGGATCAAGAGCAGGGGACACAACCCGATCCAGCGATGTGGCGACTGCAGATGGCTCAGATGCATCCATAGAAGAAGGGACAGCCACCTCCGGAGAAGGAGAGACAGTCGCATCAGCGACAGGAGAAGGTCGGACACTCGAACGACAGCGATTGGCTCTTTGCTTCATAATGCCGAACTCGTTTAGGGTTTCTGCGATTGGAACACTGTAAACAAAACTCACAAAAGCTCAAGTGATGTTATACTTATAGAAAGACCTTATGAATTCCCCTACAAGAAATTGACCGTGCATGAAAAAAAAATGACAAAGCCCATTAAAAAAAATAACCCACACTAATATATGAAAGACCAAACAAGACATTTTTTGTTTTTAAAAAAAATGAAACAATAATAGTGTTGACCTAGATTTTGGCCAACTGACACGGAGTAAAAATACGCTTGACGTGGAAGGATACGTTGAAATAAATGTAATGACGAAAATAATAAGAACACAAGATTTTAGAGTGGTTCGGCCCCAGGATCTGGTAATAACCTACGTCCACTTAGATTGTTATTGATATAAGATCGAAAGGAGTGATCAAAGAACTAGGGTTCAATGAGTTTCACCACCTCTCAAGAACAAGACAATATCTCAAATAGAATCCCTCTAGTCTCAAATAATTCGAAAGCCAAAAGTCCCTTCCTTGAGCTATCTTTCTCTATTTATAGGCTCAAGGGGGATTACATGAATTTGCTACAGATATTCTTTCCTAAATAATCAGATACTCAGGAGATTGTGTGAGTCAATTTCGGGATTTACAAAGATCTTTATAGAAACATCATGAAGCATGCGGAACCCGCGACCATACTGGTCGCAGGTAAGTTTCAGCTGCCTACTGCTTACAATTTGTCTTCTGGTCGATATCCTAGCAGAGTTCCTCCAAGTGTCAGCCACGTGTCCGGGAATCACTTGCCACGTCATCCATGCCAGCATTTTGGATAACAAATAGAATCTAAATAGCCAATGTAAAAGAAATATTCACACTTGAATGGCAGTAGAGATTTATGAACAACAACTCTGATAAGCTCAACATGGATTAAAAAAATTATCTGATCAAAATATACACATCATGCTTACCAAAAAAAATGGGAAAAGTTTGTGATAGATACACTCTGAAAAAACACTACCTAAGTAAACACACAAAAAAAAATTCTTAACAAGAGATTTGAGCCATTATTTTCATTTGTGTGTGAAAAAAGACCTCGTGTGGACCAAGAATCATGAAGAATCATTAACTGGTCCACTCACTCAACATGAAAAACTTTTTTTTTTGATGTATTTTTATTTGATATATCCTCTTTTGACAACAAATACTCTGAGTTTTCCAAATACCCAGCATTGGCTTTCACTTATCATCAGAGATGTAGCAGTCTCCTTTCTTTTTATTTTGCTCATCAAATACCAAGAGGAGGAGCAAACTCCTCAGAGCATAAGATGGTATAAAGGAAGCTCTTCCCATTGCATCCAATAATGGTAGCCTTTTGAGCTGGAGAAAATAAAGGCTCAATTCTAAATCTTGGAAAAAAAAATAGTGTGATTAAGAAGCAGTGACCAAGAAAGAAGTAATTCACACAAACTTAGAAAAAAAATTTGGCAAAGCATGAAGACAAAAATGTGACTAGACGTGACACCAAACCTCTGAGATGGTGTTGCTTATATTTTAATACACGCAAGTGCACGTATCATACAAGTAGTACTCACACAGGTGAGGTCGAACCCAAGGGAATTGTAGCTAAGTACTAACAAAATTGGATCTATATTTCTATTTGGCAACAACAAAATTTGGTGTTTAAATAATAATGCAGAAAACAAAACAAGCAAAATCAACAAATAAGAAATTAAGGGTTTAACAAAGGATGTGAAGATAGGGATATGATTTCAATTGCTTCGATAACCCAATTGTTAACGCTAGTTGACTATTCTTCTTCTTTCAATGAAATGACAGATTATAAAATTACCTAAACTCTTTTCAGATCATTTAGGTTCTAAATTGCATTGTCAACTATTGCATTTCTGAGATAGCACACAATCAATTCGCTTTAAGTAATAATCTATAAGTCACATAAGCTATGCGAATACTTTCATTTCGCATCAAAACCTATGTTCATTCATTTAGAGCATTCCTAATATTCACTTTTCAGATTTCACATTAGGATCATGAATCATGCTCAAGGTGATCAATCTCAAACATACATTAAGCACAAAGATGAACAAATTTCATAAACAAGCAAGAAGAAATAATCAAATAGCATTAACCATGGGATGATTTCAGTCAATATCCATCAAATCCCTAATAAGAGTTTAGTTCATCATCTCAAAATTCAAATCCATAATCAAACTAAACAATAACATAGGAAAAATCAAAGAAAAAGAGGATGAAACTAGATGGGGAGTTGTCGGAGATCGCCCACGCTTGTCCCAAAATCCGTCTTCTCTTGTCTTTTTTCTCTATTTGTCTGTTTCTCTGTCAAAAATCGCGATCCCCTTTTCAAAATGAAGACCTCCTTCTATATCTTTCCCAAAATGACGAAATTGCCCTTAAAATTTTGAGGCATACGGACGTCAGCGCCGCGGCCCTACTCGGAAATTGCGAAATCTTGAGTTTCTGGAAAAGGGCTCGCCGCGGCTCTAACTTGCACTAGCGCCGCGGCCCTAATACAATTTCAGCAAAACTTGAATAACCCTTCAGTTTAGCATATTTTCTCCACAATCCACTCCAAATGCCCAAAACATATGCTTAAACCTGAAATCAAGCAAAACAAGCATAAATCTGCTCCAAAAACACATAAACCATTTAAAAGACAATGATCAAGACACTTAAAAAGTAGGCTAAACTTAGAGGTGGTGCCTATAAGAGTGTGTGCATGTTTGACTTGAGTGAAACCAAACCTCTGAGATGGTGCAGAGACCAATGCTAGTTCGTAGATGTGCATAAGTTTGACCATCAAGAGCTTTTGTAAACAAATCTGCTAACTGTGCATTAGTGGAAACATGAGAAATTGTTAGCAATTAACCATGTTTCTAATGAAATGATAACATATGTCAATGTGTTTGGTCCTTGAATGTTGAACTTGGTTTTTTGAAATGTTAATGGCGCTTGTGCTATCACAAAAGAGGGTCAATGACTTTTGGGGATGGCCATAATCAGTGAGCATCTTTTTGAACCAGATGAGCTGAGTACAACAGCTGCCAGCCGCAATGTACTCTGCCTCAGCAGTGGAGAGTGAAATAGAATGTTGTTTCTTGCTAAACCAAGAGACCAAGTTGTTCCCTATATAGAAACAACCCCCATAAGTACTTTTCATATCATCTAGAGATCCTGCCCAATCAGAATCACTATACCCCACCAGGGACATATTTGTATCACATGAATACCATAAACCAAATTCGATAGTCCCTGCAAGATATTTAAAAATACGTTTGACAACAGTAAGATGAGACTGTTTAGGATTGGCTTGATAACGGGCACATAGACCAACACTAAAGGAAATGTCAGGACGACTAGCTGTGAGATACAACAGGCTTCCTATCATGCTATGGTACAGGGTTGGATCTACCGGGTCACCAGATTCATCTTTATTCAGTTTAGAGGTGGTGCCTATAAGAGTGTGTGCATGTTTGACTTGAGTGAAACCAAATTTTTCTAACATGGACTTGGTATACTTAGACTGAGAAATAAACATTCCCTGATCTGATTGCTTAATCTGAAGTCCTAGAAAATAAGATAGATCTCCTATTAGACTCATCTCAAACTCACTTTGAATAAGTTCCACAAACCTAGTAACCTCACTCTCACAAGTTGACCCAAAAATTATGTCATCCACATATATCTGTGCAACAAATATTCCATCAGTTAGATACCTGATAAAGAGAGTAGTATCTGCACTACCACGGGTGAATCCATTTGACACAATATAGGCAGTAAGTCTGTCATACCATGCGCGGGGAGCTTGCTTTAACCCATATAGAGCCTTTTTCAATTGGAAAACATGGTCAGGGAACTGAGGGTCCTCAAAACCTTGAGGTTGTTTCACATAAACTTCCTCTTGGAGAATCCCATTCAAAAATGCATTTTTTACATCCATTTGATGCAATTTTATTCTCAGATGGCATGCGACTGCAAGAAGTAACCGAATAGATTCCAACCTTGCAACTGGGGCAAAGGTTTCTTCAAAGTCAACTCCTTCCACCTGATTGTAACCTTGTGCGACTAACCTTGCCTTATTCCTTATGACAGTTCCAAACTCATCCGATTTATTCTTGAAAATCCATTTAGTTCCAACAACATTAGCTCCTTCAGGTAAGGGTACTAAGATCCACACATCATTTCGTTTGAATTGGAACATCTCATCTTGCATAGCAACAAGCCAGAACTCATCTAAAAGAGCATCCTTGGTACTTTTTGGCTCAATCTGAGATAAGTAACAGGCGAAAGCAATCGGATTTTGTAATTTTCTTCTGGTGACCATGGTAGCATTTGGATTTCCAATAACAATATCATGGGGATGAGCCTTCTTAATCCAGGAAGGGGGTCCATTTTTATAAACCTTTGCATGTTGAGACTCCTTTGGCAGAGCACTGGTGACTTCCTCATCACAATTGGAGCCGCTAGGACCTGCTTCTTGTTCCTCTGACGCGGTTGGTTCAGTATGAAGTGATCCAGACGGAGTGTCAGGAACCATTTGGTTTTGTCTAGTTGTGACTGGAACAGGTGTAGTTAATACTGGAGCTTCATCATCTGCCACTAGTTCTTCAGATTTTTCCAAGTCATCAAATCGAACATTGATGGACTCAACCACTGAATGAGTTCTTTTGTTGAACACACAATAAGCACGACTGTTAAGTGAATACCCAAGAAACACTCCCTCATCACTCCTTGGATCAAATTTTCCTAAGTGTTCTCGATCATTTAGAACATAGCACACACATCAAAAAATGTGCATATGACTGACATTAGGAGTCCTTCCTTTCCAAGGTTCATAGGCAGTCTGTGTCGTGCCAGTTCTAAGATTAACCCGATCACAGATATAACAGGCTGTATTAATTGCTTCAGCCCAAAAACGTTTAGAAATGTCCTTAGCATGCATCATTACCCGAGCCATTTCCTGTAAGGTCCTGTTCTTCCTTTCAACAACCCCATTCTATTGAGGTGTTTTTGGAGTTGAAAACTCATGTTTTATTCCTAACTGATCGCAAAAATCGGAGAACATAGTGTTCTCAAACTCCTTTCGATGGTCACTTCGAAGCCGATAGACTTTCCCAATCTTAGATTCCTTTTCATTTTGGAGTGTGAGAACTAAAGCTGAAAAGATTCCAAAGGTGTCTGACTTTTCTTTGAGGAAATCTACCTAAGTGTACCTAGAGTAATCGTCAACAAGAACCATGACAAATCGTTTACCACTTAGACTTTCATTCTGCATGGGTCCCATTAAATCCACATGAATCAACTCCAGCACACGGGAGGTGAGTAGCATGTTTACAGGAGGATGTGAGGCTTTTGTCTGTTTTCCCAGTTGGCAAGGCCCACACAACCTATCTATAGTGACTCTCATCTCAGGTATCCCTCGAACAGCTTGAAGTTTCACAATTCTCTTCAGGTCTCTAAAGTTCAAGTGCCCCAGTCTATAGTGCCACAGGTCTGGCTTATCAAGAAAGGATCTGTTGCACAAAACTTGATTGCTTAGCGCATAGCAGTTGTCGCTGGTTCTGCTACCTGTCAAGACTGAGCACCCATTAGTTGCAACAAGACAATGAGTTTTAGTGAAACTTACAATGTAGTCATTTTCGCAGAGTTGGCTGATGCTAATAAGGTTTGCCTTGAGACCTTTAACGTACAACACCTCAGTCAATGGAGCTACTCCATTTAGCACCAGATCTCCTTTTCCAAAGATCTGACCCTTGTTCCCATCACCGAAGGTCACAGCTCCCTCCTTTCCTTCTTTATAGTTCACCAACACATTTCTGTTGCCGGTCATATGTCGTGAACATCCACTGTCGAAGTACCATTGATCTTCGTGAAAAGCTGAAAGAGAGGTATGAGCAACTAATCCAACATTCGTGCTAAGATTAGATTTTGCTTTCCACTCACTATACGACAACTTCCCATTAAATCGATTTAGTTGTTGAAAGTTATTTGGACGATTGATCATAGCTTTCAAATACGCCTGCAACTTGTAGCATCTAGGTCTAATATGTCCTCTTCTGTTACAAAAGTGACAAATGGGAACAAATCTCTCCTTTTGAACCTGACCATCTAGGACAGCCTTCCTTCCTTCAAATCTTAATTTGGTAGGTCCAGATGAGACACTGATCTGTTTAGGGGAATCTGGGAAACCAGGGCTGAAAGTATTGTACATTGAGTCATCGTGAGTCTTATCTTCATTGTTCTTGGATGAAGAGGGATCATTAATTCCCAAATTTCCCCCTTTCTTGTAAAGCATTTTGTACCCAATGGATGTTCTATCTCCATATGGTTTTTGAAGTTGCAAGGTGTGGTTAATTGCAGCAGTTCCTAGAGGGATAAACTCAAGAGCCTGTCTAGCCCTTATTAAATCTGCAGTCAGATTGTAAATCTCACTGTCCTTCTCATCAAGCTGTTTTGTGAGCTTTCTAACAGTGTCCTTCAACCCATCCTTCTCAGATTCAAGTTGTTGTTTGGCACAAGTGAGACCTTTGATTTTTTTAGCCATACACTCCCATTGAGCGAACATCTCCTCATATGCATGTTGTCTCCCATCACTGACCACATCAGTTGAGCTTGAGTTTCCATCTTCCTCTGAACACAATGATTGATGACTCTTTGCCACAAATGCCACAACCTGTTTCTCTTCATCAGACCTGTCACTTGAGCTGGAGCTCTTTTCTTCATCACTATCACTCTAGGTAGCTGCTAAGGCTTTCTTCTTCTTAAGAGTGTTGGCACACTCAGCTTGAATATGTTCGAAACCGTCACATTCTCGGCACTGTATTCCCCTATTTTTCTTGTCACCAGACTGCTGGGTTTGCTTATTGATTCCTCCAAAGTTTCTTCTGGGACCATTCTCTTTTCCTCTTGGAAAGTTTTTCTTGTAATTCCTTTTCAAGAATTTTGCATAATTCTTGGTCAGCAAAGCAAAAGTCTCATCAGTGAATCCCTCAGATGCATATGAGATCAACTTCTTTTCCTCCTTATGCACAAATGCAAGACTATTATCAGTTTTTTATTTTTCAGAATCTTTCTGCTTCTTGCCTTTCTTCCACCGTGTGAGACTCATTTCATAGTTCTGCAATGACCTAATTAACTCATCAAGATCAAGTTCCTCTACATTTCTCATTTCTTCTATAGAGGTAACTTTTGACATGAACTTTCGAGGCAGAACTCCAAGCACCTTGCGAACCAGTTTTGCGTTTGAGTAAGTCTTTCCAAGTGCATAAGATTCATTCGAGATATCGCACAATTTGGCATGGAACTCCGCTACAATTTCTTCCTCCTCCATAGACAGATTTTCAAAGGCTTTTGCCAAAGCTCTCAGTCTGGACTTCTTTACAGCATCAGTTCCTTCATTTTTTATTCTTAGTTTCTCCCAAGCTTCTTTGGCAATTTCACAATTGGCTATAACTTTCAGCTAATTTGTAGAAACTGCATTAAAGAGAGCATGCATAGCCTTTGAATTAAAGTTGGTCCTTTCCATCTCCTCTGTAGTCCATAGACTCATTTGTTTAGGCTTAACAACCTCATCTTCAACAAAGGTTGGACACTTCCATCCATCTTTGACAGGCATCCACACCCGTTCGTCAATAGCTCTCAAGAATGCACGCATTTTTGTCTTCCAGTAAGGATAATTTGCCCCTTCAAGCATTGGGGGTCGAGATGTGGAACCTCCTTCTCTGAACATCTCTATTTTGTACAAACAATCAAACAAAACAAAAGAAAATATACTCCCAGAGATGGAACTCAGAGAGGGTCAGTGTCAGCTGGAGAACCCAGAAAACAAGAATCGTGAATTACACGAAGACAAATCAATTATCAATTTCAGTATACAAAAGATAGGAGGATCGAGAAAAAAAATCAGAACAAAGAACCTGGCTCTGATACCAATTGAAAAACCTAAGTTTTAGCCTATCTTTCCAGTTTTACAATATTCCTCTAGATTTTATCTTGATTTATGCTTGAACATTAACAACACAATCATAAGAGTTGACACACGAAATTACAAGCTTCGTCTGTACTGAAAACTCATTCCAGCCGACTAGTGCTTAGGTTCCCTGAACCAGGGTAATAACTCTCACTATATTAAGAAGTAATTTTACATTAACCAGTTCAAGAATCAATATGTAAAACTATACAATCTATCTCAAAATACAGTGAAGCTTTTTACCCTAAACAACCAAATCCCTTGGTTATAGATGCAAGATCCCCTTGCTTCAATGTTGAACTCCCTTCAACAATATCTCATATCCGAAAACCTTCGGATCTATAGCATCAAGACCCAGTTGAACTCCTTCAGCAATCACGGCTTGATTCCAGAGCTTGCACAGAAACCTTCAACCATCTTCAAAGGAGTTTCTTGCCAAAATCTGCAAAAATCAATAGAAGAAAAAGAAAAGAAAATCCAAAGCACACAATCCAATTTTTTGATCAAAGAGAGTTGGTTATAACTAATTAACCAGGCCAATATATATCCTTAGCTGCAATTAGGTATAAACCAAAACCAACTAACAGCTGTTACTCACTAACAACCTTGCTTTACACACATGCTGACGTGGACACTAACTAAAAACAAATAAACTCCAGACATAACATAAGACCATTCCAGACGCAACTGGACCTAATTTGTCATACTGAAAATATTGGTCCTTACAGGTTTAAATCAGACAAGAACACTTGCAACCTACGATCTTCTTTAGGAAAATCGACAAATCGATCAACCCTTCCTTGAGCCCCCCCGACCCACTTAGAAAAATGATAAATTCATTCTGCCTACAAAATAAACAAGATAACCAGTCAGAGAATATCAATGAGACTAAAAAAAGGAATTAACAAATTTATCACACGTAAACACTCACTGGCTGGAGACCATGCATGAGGAATCTTACAACCAGTCACCAACTCCAACACATTATAAGGAACAGAAAAGTATCGATCCTTCCAATGTTTGTCACAATCTTTCAGACCAACAATAAGGGAACCCTTTAGCCTAGATAAGAATCAGTATCCACCCTTATCTGAATTATGCTTCTTCAAAGAACAAGCATGTAACACCTCTGCAATAGTAAACTCAATACCATGTTTATCACTAAAGGCTTCCATAGTCATCAACGCATGCCAGACATTTGGCAATAGACGGCTAGGTTATATAAGGTGATACTCACATGCTTCCATCACTAACCTAGGAATAGGAAATCTAAACCCTTCCTTGAAAGGAAGCCCATACATACATACCCAGCCAAGAAAATTCCAGTCAGCCCGCTCCCCACTAGATGGAGCATGTAGACTGACGTAACTAGGTATATCGTAAGTCTGATGTAAAGCCCTAGTTAGCCAAGACCGTTACACTATGTGTTTAAAATGGTGCTTAACTCGCTAAGCGAGTCATTTGGACTTAAATGTGTAATTAAATACTAATCCAAGGTTAAGTATTAAAATTTTTTGTCAACAAAGTAATCATTTTTCATTAAAAGTGTTTAGTTTATACACGGGATCCCAAAAAGTGTTTATGAACTGATAAAAGACAAATAAAATACAAACTAGGTGTCCTAAGCGGCAAAACATGGTTGAACCCTAGTTCTTCCCAAGTAATTCAAGTCGTGATGGTCGAGCAGGCTGCATAGTACACACCGCCCCTGAAGCTCTCCAACTCATGGTTGGTCCAGCTTATCCTTGCCCTTACCTGTACCACAAAGCACCCGTGAGCCAAGGCTCAGCAAGAAAAATTAAACCAATAGATTCAAATAAGCAACAGAATATAAATAACAAGCTTAGTGGTAATAACCCCACTCAATCAACACATAGTCCAATTTAAACATCCAATGAGTTAGACAAGTGCAGACTGCACTTATAATTATTTAGGTGGCGTTCGGGTCTGACTCTCTTAAGCCAAGCATTCAGATTTTATTGTCGATCCCGACTCTCTTAGACCGAGCTATGTTCCGCACGCCTGTTGCCAGCCCCGACTCTCTTAGGTCAAGCTTTCAGATTAGATATAATAATAAAAAAAATATAGATTGCATAACACACAATCAGATGATCATATACAAGCATGCCTAACTTGATAATCATAAGTACAGTCATAGTCATATTCCTTAACAGGGGTCCGAGCCCCAATTACAACCAGGGTGTAGTTTTCTTTCCTTGAGTTCTAAGTAGATAGCGTATGGCAACGCCCAGCGCGATCCTTACTTCCGAGCCTTAACGGTATAATCTAGTCACAACAAAATAATGGACAACCATCAAGTACTAGACTATTTAATAGCTTCATGGTAGATTCATAGCCTCCGAGATCTTTGAATTCTACCAAATCGGGTAGTAGAACTCTTCCCGAGCCTTTAGGTTTGAGTTCCAAAGCATAAAAACCCCATTTGGCCTAAATTTTTCATTTGAGTCGCAACACCCCTCACAAGCGTCGCGACCCTCTACAGGTTAGAGAGCCTATGCCCTCATTTCCATAGACAAGCACTGCAGTGCAGCCCACCAAGCTTCGTGGCGCTAAGGCGATTTAGAGAACCACCCTAGCTCTTGAGTTCATGTTAGTGGCGGCGCTCCAAGAAAAGTGTCGCGGCGCAACCTCACAAACCCATAATTCTCTAACACTTTCCAGCCATTTCCTCCGAACCAAAACCTCCAAAATCAACATTTCAACCTATTTCAACCATTGAAAAAATACCATCAACTCAAATAAACAACATACAACCACTCGTAATCCCTTAGAAACCTCATTAACCCGAAAATTCATTCATAGGCTTTAAAATCAAGGAACAACTTAAACCACCAAAATCCTTAGCAAAACAAACCTTAAGACATTACATCAGCTATGTAGTTCCGACCCCAAGCTGCTCCTAATCCTGTTCCTAGCCCCAGCCTTCAATTTCCCAAGCCAATCTCTCAAAGAAATCAAGAACTCCAACCAAGTAAGAGGGAGGGAGAGAGAGAAAAAAAAGGAGAAGATAGAGTAAGTTGAGAGAAGTGTTTTTGTTCTGATCCTCTAATTTCCCAATGCTTCTAGGTGCCTAAGGTAACCCAAGTCTAGGGAAAAGACCAAATTATCCCTGGCCTTAACCTTAGTTTTCTAATGCCCCCAAGGGCAAAATCGTCTTTTGACACCATTTTCCTACTAAACTTTAAATTTCACTTAAGATTCCCAATTAATTCCACTATTCTTCCAAACACTAATATTTTCCTCCAAATTATAATTCATACCCTAATATCCTTGATAACTGACCAAATTACTAGAATACCCCTAGGCTCACCCCGAGCCGAGTATTTGACCCTGTTGTGACTTTTCTGCTAAACTGCTCACTAGGATCACCTCGGACCACACATCTCAAATATATCCAGATATTATTCTGTGGTCTCACTCTTAAAGCATATGTAATAAAAATATACCCTCAATGGGTCAAAAATTACGAAAATGTCATTTTTAACATAATCGGCCTATAAGCACATTTAATACACCTAAACATGCATAAGTTTTCATATCATGATATAACTCATATAATTCACATAATCGTACATGTATAATCAAAATTAACACATAAAAATCTAATTATGCTCGCCAGGCACAGTTATCAAGGCACGAAGTCTTATTAGCGAATTTGGGACGTTTCATCTGACGAAGCCGAGGCAAGTCCTCTAAAGTAATTTTCGACTTTGGGTTACAACCCAAGAGCATGCAACCAGACATACCACCAAAAATAGGCTCATCACTATCCACACCAATTTTGACCACACTAGTAGGAATGTTGGGATTGGTGCAGCTACCATCGTCACTAGACAAATAGGTCGTCCTACTAGAAAACCCAGCACAATTGCCTTGATTACTAATGGGCATGCTTGAAAGATCACCTAAAACAAAGGATCTATCTAAGATCGGGTAGACGTAAAAATAGTTATAAACATTAATCACCTACCAGACAGCAAGACAATAATTAATAAGATATTGTCTGATAGACAACTAGTGTTCATCTATCCTGCCTAGTCAATCAGACACTACCTATACACTAAACCAAACTATCATGATACATGGAAAACAGTGAAAATACATGTTTCTATTATCGACAAAGTTCAAATACAAATCACAATAATTGTAAATCGAACTAATACTACAAATATAATCTATACAAAACGACTTCAAGATCAAATAAGAACACGAAGAACGACATAACAACATTCAAAGAAAGAAAGAAAAAGGAAACTAACCTTTGGAGAGCTTCCTCCAAGCCTGTAACGCCCTGGATAACCAAGACCGTTACACTGCGTGTTTAAAACAGTGCAAGACTTGCTAACCAAGTCATTTAAATAAAAATGTGAACCTAAAACCATAAACAGGTTAGGTTTAACAGATTTTGGTCATAAACAAATAATTTTCATTAAAATAAATGTTTAGTACATGGGATCCCAAAACATGGTTTAGAAGACATATTTACAAAATTTCCAAGTGTCATAAATAAACAAAGCCACTCTAATGGCAAAATACACATTTTAGGTTTCCGTCCCTGTACAATCCCTCGACCGTGGCGGCCGAGTAGCTGACAATGTACACCTCGCCCCCAGAGCTCTCCAACCCATGGTTGAACCATCTTACCCTTGCCTTTACCTGCACCACGTAGCACCCGTGAGCCGAGGCCCGGCAAGAAAAATATAGCATCATAGCATGATCAATTTCATTAACCAAATAATTCATATAGCATAACCAAATGTTCAGCAGTCCATAACATTCACATAATCAGTGATAACAATTGACAAATCAACAATCTATTATCCAGGTATTCAGCATATCTTGTTCACCCAATTAACAACAATAGACATATCATTCAATAACTAGGGTTAACGCCCGTAGGCCACAGCCTCTGTTTAATCCACTGTCTTCGGCTCACTTAGGCCGAGCCCAATGTTCAACCCACTGACCTGGCTCACTTAGGCCAAGCTCAGTGACTATTTAATTAACCTCAGCTACCAGTGGCCGAGCCGCGTCCATGTGCGCCAATATTAATTCTGACACTCTTAGGCCATTTATCTCATGTCCACGTGGCATAATACCATCATATGACATTGCATACAAGTATAGGATGCTCTTAGTCCCAACATAACCACATAACTGGGTGCAGTTTTCTTACCTTTGATTCCGAGCAAAGAAGGTGAACTAGTTCCGAGCACGGTCCCTAGCCTCGAGCCTTGGCGACAAACCTAGTCACAAGAGCCATTGGTATCCATCAACTTCCAAATCAAAATAAAATAACTAGGGAACAAAACTAGCCTCTAGGACCTCA
The DNA here is from genome assembly GCF_963169125.1 of Humulus lupulus. Taxonomy (NCBI): domain Eukaryota; kingdom Viridiplantae; phylum Streptophyta; class Magnoliopsida; order Rosales; family Cannabaceae; genus Humulus; species Humulus lupulus. Next base: position 203,986,687 of record NC_084793.1, read on the forward strand.
ATTTCTACTAAACCGGGTAATAGAAATTGTCCCGAGCACCAAAGTTTGAACCCCCGAGCCCTAACAACACTAAGAACTCCTCCAAAGCCAAACCTCCCAGGCAGGTCACGACTTGGCTTAGCAAGTCACGACTTTCCCCAAGTCAGAGAGCAAGCTCTCGCGCCAAAGGGGAGGCGGGTCGCGACTTGGCCAGGCAAGTTGCAGTGCGCCCCCAAGTCAGAAAGCCTCACAGGCCAGAAGGGCCACACGCGTTGCGGTGCCCCCTGCCTAGGTCGTGGTGCACCTCCTTCAACCCATAAAATTCTGGGTTTTCTCCCCATTCATCCCAGCCAAGAACATCAAGAACCACCCAGAATTTCACCCAACAAACATTCCTAATTCAGCACTACCCATCTACAAATTTCAAGATTAAATCTCATATTTCTAATCACCAAAACTCTAGCAATTACACCTTATTCATTATCCAACTTTAATCAGAGTTCATCACTCCAAAAACCCAATCCAATTCTACTCAAATTCCCTATTAACCCATGTTCTAAAATTTAAACTACTCAGTCCAATTCTAAACATAATCTTAGCTATATTCTTAACAAATCCGTAGACCAAAACTTACCTCGATCATGGCTTGATTCCACACCAGTTTCAGCCTTAATTCCTAGCTTGAATCCTCCTCAATTCCTTTTGTTTTCTCTTAAAATATCCCTAGCCCAAGCGTACTTCAAGCTTCAACAAGGAGGAGTGAGTGAGAGATATGCATGGGAGAGATAGAGAGTGAGCTGAGGGAGTCTTCTAATTTCTTCTTCACCATTCCACTACTTTCTGCCTTGGTTCTAAAATAAACATCATATATCCTTAGTTTAGGAAAAGACCACTTTGCCCTCCCCAAAATAAAACTAACCTTAACTTAAACTAGGGATATAATTGTCATTTGTTCCCAATTCCCACTAACTCCTCAAGTGTTCCTAATATTTACCACTTAAATCCCATCATCCAATTACTCACCAATTATTTACCCAATGTTTAATAATCTCCAATATATTTCTTAAATTCCCGAAAATACCCCCAGGCTTCCCCGAGCCGGGTATAAATCATCGCCGTGACTATTTCGCCAAACCGCTCACTAGGACCGCCTCAAGCCATAAGCTACAAATATATCCACATAATAATGTGGTCTCAACAATTTATCACAAATAATCACATTTATGCCCTCACCGGGCCAAAATTATAAATATGTCCCTATAATCTAAACATGGGCCACATGCATATTAATACTCATAAACATGCATTTCACATATCCATATAATCATATATAAGCATGCTTATCACATAATCATGCATTAAACTATTTAGTCACATAAATACCAATTATGTCCTCCCGGCACACTAATTTAGGCCCTTAAGCCTTATTAGAAATTTTGAGTCGTTACAAAGCCTCCAAGACAAGCCCCACAAAATGCTCCACCAAATGTGAGAAGCTTGAAGACAATGCCCACATTTATAGGCCCAAAGGAACCTTAGATTGATGACAAATGTCAACCATCCAATGGTTGAAAATATTACACATACAAACAAAATTTCCAAATAGCTTACTTAAATAGAGGATATTAAGTAAAAAATGTGCTCAAGCCTAACATATGGAGCCAGACTGCCTTCGCGCACTCTAGTTGGACTAGTCGAACAAATCAGACTGATGGTCACCACAGACACCTAGCCTGCGCACATGGCCACTCGGCCTCCAGGCCGCACACGTATGGCCACTTGGCCAAGAGACCGCGTGCGTGCCTATCCATGCCACTCGGACGCGCGGACAACCAACTCCTCGCAGGTTCGGCCCCACGCACACACATTAGGCACCCTCAGCCCTGCGCACTAGCCAATCGGATGTCCAATCAGCCCACACTCACGGCAACAGGCCACTTGGCCAATACGACCCACGCGCCAGGCAATCGGACCAGTTGACCCATGCACACAACAACGGGCCCCCGTGCACGCCAGGTAGTTGGATCAATCAGCCCACGCACACGACAACAGGACACTTGGCCAACACGACCCCACGCACATATTGGCTGACCACTCGGCCAATCAAGCCCTCCGTGCACAAGCGCCACTACTACCTCTTGGCCCTGAATGCGCTCGGACAATCAGTGCAATACGCACTTGGCCAGCCAATTTTGGGCTCCAATGCTGTTAAGAATTTGACATCATAAACTCTCTCTCTCTAGAATAAATTCGAACTAGAGAGTGAAGGATAAATTGTAGTGGACAAATTCTGTCTACATAATAAAAAGTCTAACAAGTCAGCCAGGCCCAATAAGCCAGCCAAACTAGTTAATACGACCCAACCCGATGCAAACATACTCACATATAGAACCACTGAATGGCCAATCAAAACCCGTACCCGAATTCGGATATGCCCAGTCGGTCAGGGACCTTGAAACAATCGAGATATCCGCAGATCTTCCCATGAATTTTGGGAGGTAACCACTTTAAGCGAGTCTGACGGGTCAAGAAGACGGAGGGAGAAACAGAAAAGAAAATGAATATAAGGAAGACCCTAAGGGGCTAAGGAAGATCTATCTGATGACCATTACTCTGAATACTCTTTTTGACTAGCAAGATTCCCTCGAGTCGAACTAGTCAGATTGACCTGAACAGATTGTCGAGCTTCGCCGTTTCCTGACCATGAACCAGTCATACTGACCTAACCAGATTTTTGAGCTTCGCCGTCTCCTGACCACAAACCACTCAGACTGCCTAACCAGATCAAGCTCCGTCTTCACTTGATCACTAACCAGTCAGACTGACCTGACTAGACTGTCAAGCTCCGTCGTCACCCTAATTATCATTCTACTTACTTATTCACTATTCCTTACATTATTATTTTATTTTTCTGGTTATCTTTAACGAAATTCTGACTAACTTGACCATTAGAGTCCCTTTGGTTGACACTCCACCGGTGCTCTCAATTGAACTACGACCTCATTCTTTGTTCTTGACAAGTTGCTGGTGCCCGTTTAATCAATTGTAGGAAATAGCCTCTAAAGTTTTAAATGAATATTATGTTAAATATTTAGAACATTTCATTAAAGTTAACAAAACAAACCATTAAAACTAAGAATTTTCGTTATCTACACCCATTTTATATAGAAGAGATATAAAGTCATAAGTATAACATAATATTTTACAAATATAAATCATTATTCCTACTCTATTTAAAAAAAAAAAATTCTTCATCATCATTACCCTTCATCTCTCTTATCAATCACGGTGTAAGTTTGATTTTTCTTGATTAACCACCCTTAGATTTAATGTTTTTTTAATAATTATCTAAGTCATTTTTTAATTTCGTAGCTTATTTAATGACAATTCACACTAAAATTCAACACTTAATAAATGCAAAAAAAAAAGTATTGTGGATCTGTTGAAAATAAGTCCAAGAGCAGTCACAACATCTTTTTCAAAGGGTTGTTTTTCTTTAAATTCTTCAAAACTACTTTTTTTTTTTTTTACTTTTTACCTAAGAAGCTATTTTGGAGGTTGGTTGAATTTCCTTTTATAAAATAGCTTTTTACTTTGAAAAGTCATTTTCCAACAAGCAACAAATAGGAACTTCTTAAAAAATAAAGTTAAAAGATAGAAAATAGGCCAACCAAAGCCTATATTGGTGATCTATTTTAGAGGAGCTTAAAAAAAGTTAATGACTCCACTAAATGTAGAGATGGTTTAAGAGCTCCTCTAAATATTTATTAATTATTTTTCTTTTTTTCTCTTTCTAAATTAAATATTTTTTTATTCCTTTTTTATTATTTCTTTCTTATTATTTAATTAATAAAAATATTTAAAGATATAATATTTAAATAATGTGAAAAAAATATAGAAAAGTTAATATTTTGTGTAATGTAAAATAGAAAAAATAGAATTTTAGAGATATATTTTGAAAGAGAGTAAAAAGCTGCAGGAGTGCTCTAAACTAAGTTGGAGAGAAGGAAAAAAATGTTCAACCTTAAGGAGAAAAGTAAGATGAGGTATACAAGCTTGGGCATGTTTGGAGTGATGAAATGAAATTTGAATAGTAAATAGCTAATGTGAACTAGAGTTCGAATGTAAATAGAATACCAGGACATCTTATTGTATGTTTAAATTGAATGAAATAAAATTCTTATTTATTTTATTAGAGCATTTTCGACCATCCTAGTTATGGATTCATATTTTCTGTTTGTTATATGTCCTTATATCCCTAACTAATTAAAATACAACTCGCTTATACTATTTACTAATAATATAAATATATATATATATATATATTAACTCTCACCACTCTCTATATTATTATGTTATTTTCGAGAACTTATATAACTGTAAGTAATAATACTTGCCAAATTATCTTTCTTAATATGTAATAATTAATTTTAAATAAAAGCATATAATTTTTTCAAAAAATGAAAAAAAAAATTATAATTATTAATTGTACATTCTTATTTAATAAAATGGTAATCTTTAGCTAAAATAAAGAGAATGGGTGAAAGAAAAATGATTTTTTTTTAAAAAATAAAATATGATTTTTTTAATAACCAATTTGAATAAATATGATATTTCCCATATTAATAAATTGGGATCTTTACAATTATATACATATAACATAAAATAATTACAAAAACCACTTACAAAATTTTATTTACAAAAATACTTTGCCACATCATCAAAAATTACCTGAATTCAAAATAATATACCTGAATTAGAATGATTCCCGAAATCCCGAATTTCTCTTTTTTTTTTTTGCTTTTCAAAAGTAACATTTTAGTTACCTATAATGGTAATAAGTTACCAATTGGTTACTTTTTCATAAAAAAAAAGTTTAATTTTAAAGCATATTATTTCATATACATTTCGGTTACCTCCAAAATTTATTTGTTTGAACTTCTTTTTTTTATCATAAAATACTGATTAGTCTTTTTTTAGGTTATATTGCAATGCCTTATTATTTACATATTTTTACATTATCTTCAAATGTATTTTAGGAACTAATGAGTTACAATAGAGTATACCAAATTGTTATATAGCTTATCATCAAAAGTTACTTTTAGTACACTATTTAGTTACTTTTTATAATGAAATTTTTTAATTCACTTTTTAGTCACTAATGTGTAAAGTCCCCCTAATCCAGGACCGTTGTACTGTGTACTTTAAATTGTGTCAGACTCGCTAACCAAGTCATTTGGTTCAAAATGTGTAACTAGGGTTAGTATCAAGGGTTAGGGTTCAAATTTTTGGTCAAAGAACCGTTGACTTTTATTTGAAAAGATTCAAACATTTATGGGATCCCTAAAATATAACAACCAAACTTTTAAAAAGGTGAATATACATAAAAAGTTACATCCAGCCGGCCTAAGCGGCAAAAACAGGGCTACAATCCTAGTTCCTCTGAGATATCCCCGACCGTGGTCGTCGAACAGCCGCATATGTACACGCTGCCACCGAAGCTCTCCAACTCATGGCTTGTCAAGTTTTCCCTTTCCCTTACCTGTACCACATAGCACCCGTGAGCCAAGGCTCAGCAAGAAAACTCAACATGTGCATAAACAGAAAATATAAACTTCCAGATACTTATCTAACTTGCCCCGCAATAATAATAACCTACATATACAGTCATTTAGTTACAAACAAGTGGTCATTGGACCAATTAGGGACCACTGCTCTGAACAATTGGCCATAGAGCCAACCCCGAGGCCTATACCCTAGCTACGTGACCATAGAGTCACCTGGGGCTCTCACCCTTAGCTCTGAGTAACTAGCCATAGAGCTAGCCCAACCCCTTGGCTTACCAACGACCATAGAGTTGGCCAACATAATAGTACGTTGTTGATTTAGGCCTAAGCCTTTCGACCAGCGCGCAGTGTCACGGGCCAACTATTTGGGTACTCCAACTAGACGGAACGTACGGCACTTACAAACTCTTCAAGCAAGAAAGTCCACCTACAACACACACCTACAGTGTAAAGCCCCGGATTTCCTAATATGGTTTAATGGCTGGATTAGTAGGTCGGGAGGGCCATAACTACTTAATTATGCCATTAAATGCATTTATGCATGTTTATGAGAATTATATTATAATATGATGTTAAATGCATGCATGTGAGTCCACATTTTGTTACAGGGGTGTGTTGGTAATCTGGCCCGTTGTGGGCGTAATTGAATATTTTTTTGCATGTCAATGATATATTGTGAGGCCACATTATAATGTGGATTGATTCGAGTATCTCGGCATGAGACGATCTTTAGATATGATTTATCGGTTTGTTCATAACAGGTTTAAGCTCGGGGTGAGTCTCAGGGTGTTTTAATGATTAGAGCGTTACCGGGAATTATGGGGTAACGGGATATGAATTATTGATGTTTGAGAATATTGAGATTAGCGGGAATTGGGAAGCGTTAATTATGATTAACGGGATAAGTGGAAAGTACCAATTTTACCCTTGGAATGGTTTAGAAGCCTTAAGTGACCTAAGGGCATTTAGGTCATTTTGATGGATTTATATAACCCTTTAGTTGGCTGTAGAAGCATATAGAATAAAACAGAGCCAAAACAGGGTCTTTCTTCTCCAACCCGTACACCATCCTTCACCATTTCTCCTTTGGAGTTTTTGAGCTCAAAGTGGGGTTTCAAGCTAGGAAATTAAGGGGCTGGGTTTGTGGACTTGGTTCAGCCATTGAAGAAGGTTAAACTCGGTTTTGAGGTGAGTTCAGCCATGAGTTCTTGGTTTGCACTCTGTTTTTCCTTTAGTTTTTTAGCTTATGAATTCTTGTTGATAGTTTGGATTTGAGGAGGTTTTGATTGAAGTTTATCTTGGGTTTTGATGAGGGTGAGTTATGGGTGATGTTTAGAGGTTAAATTGAGTGTTTGGAGGAGGTTTGGAGCTGGTTAGAGGGCTTGGTTCCAAGGGAAAACGCAGGGGAAAGTTTGCTGGTGCGTGCTGTCCATTTTGGCTGGTCTGGGTTAAGCGCCGCGGCATGGCTGTGGTGTGCCGCGGCCCTTGGCGTCTGGCAGAGAGGGCTGCCTCTGTTAGAGGGGCGCGCCGCGGCGTAGCTGGGGAGGGCTGCGGCCCTTAGGGCAATTTTGGCCAGAATGGAGATTTTAGCTTGGGGATTCAAGCCTTAGGCCTCGGGGTCGAACCTAGTACCCGGTTGAGTAGTGTTTGATGTCTCAGAGGCTAGGTTCTGGTTTGGGAACCCTCTATTATCATTTTTATTGATGAATCCTATATTTTGGTTATGACCAGGTGACCGTCAAGGAATTTAAAGATTGATCATTCTCAGGGGTTGTTCTTATAATAACTTTCACTTGAACCAGAGGTAAGAAAACAGTGTATGAATACAGTTGCACCCTGTATAGGTATATGACATGCATGGTTTGCTATTGAAGCATGTTGGTTGACTTATGTGGACATGGATTGCATATTAAATGCTAGTGAATGTTGATTACTTGTTTATGGCACTGACTAGTCAGGGACACTGACCCAATGGTCACAAATGGTAGAGCATTGTGAACACCGGGCCAAATGAAGATTAGATCTAATCGATATCAGCATTGAATGGCTCTATGGTATTAATGCTGGACCGACCCTAAGGTCGAAGAACTTATAAGCGCTTGCCTGGTCTAAGACCAGATGTTCATAGCCAGGGCATATGGCCCCGTTGAATATTTGTCACATGGCTAGGGGACGCTGTCCATAGTTACGACTCTAGAGTCGGGAGGAAGGTTATGTTGGTGACCAATCACCATGCACCTATCTTGATCAAACTTATAAAAGAACCACTTATCAGTTAAGCCCTGGTGACCCTATCGTCACATGGCTAAAGGGAACCGTACCCACTTTTGTGACTTTTGCTACTGTCACCTATCTGTTATGGACTGATAGTCCTGAATGATTATTATGGTCATTGTTGATATTATATCATGCTTTATTGTGTTTTCTTGCTGGGCCTTGGCTCATGGGTGCTATGTGGTGCAGGTAAAGGGAAAGAGAAGCTCACCCAACCTTGAGTGGAGAGCTTAGGTGGTGTTGTGTACATATGCTGCCGCTTGACCACCACGGCCAAGGAGTTCTCAGAGGAACTAGGGGTTTACCCTATTTTTGCCGCTTAGGTCGGCGGGGATTGTAAATTTGAAACAACAGCGACCATTTTGTATTGTAAACAACTTATAAACGTTTTGAATGGCTCATGAGTAGTTTATTTACTTAATGAAATGCATCCTTTCCTTTTTACTGGTTTTTCACCTTAACCTGATAATAACACTTAGATCATGTTTTTAACCAAAGGACTCGAGTAGCGAGTCAAATTTCCAGTTCACTATTCACCGTAACTGTTTTGGGGTAGCCAGGGCGTTACAACTTGGTATTAGAGCAATGCCAAGGTTAAGGTTCCTGTAGATTGGTTGGGTATGTACACACATCACTGAAGTCAAGTTCGACTCATGGTTTGGTAACTATTTACGTGGTTACATGTATAACTGCTTAAATGTGATATATATGCTTTACCTGTGTGCATGAGATACCATGTTGAACTTGTGCCCTGAAATATTATATCTTCAGCAAATGTGTGCTAATTAGTACTGAGATTGCTGGCACCTGCTTATTAGTATGGTTGGTTATGAGTTATTATGTGATACATGCTGGGTGCTGAATGCCATAAACATGTATCTGTTTGTGAATATTGAATGACTGTGGAATGTGATAATTGTCTGTTTGTTCTTGGACCGTAAGGCGGCAAGAGGTTTAGTTATTACTACTTGACTGGCCGTATTGATTATTGTTTCAGTAAGGTATCAGTGACAGAATGAACCCAGGGCAGACAGACATGTCAGCTGGCCAGAGTGATCCAGGCCAGAATAATAACAGTCAGGGTCAAGAGAATGACCAATCCCAGATTCCACAGCCAGCACCTGCAAACTGGCAGCAATTGTTTGAGGAATTGTAGGCTACAGTGTTAAAACAGGGAGAGGAGCTTCGTCTCCTAAGACAGCAGCAAGTGCCTATAGTGGCCAGTGTTGCAGAGGCACCTTCTATGTCAGTGCCAGTTACTGGGCAGCTGCCTGAGGTTGGGAACAAATGGGAACCTCTTTATGAACGGTTCAGGAAGCAACAACCTCCTGTGTTTGAGGGTAGTGCAGATCCTACCAAGGCTGAACAAGGGATGAGCATGATTACCACTATTCTTGACTTTATGAGGGTAGCTGGTAGTGAGAGGGTAGCCTGTGCTACCTATATGTTTTGGGATGATGCCCGGATATGGTGGGAAGTGATTGCCCAGACCAAGAATGTTAATACTTTGAGCTGGGAGGAGTTTCAGACTTTGTTTAATGAAAAGTATTACAATGATGCCATCAGGGAAGCTAAAGCTGATGAATTCATTAGGCTACTTCAGGGAAGCTTATCAGTTACTGAGTACGCCTTAAAGTTTGACCTTTTGGAAAAGTTTGCCAAGGGGTTGGTGCCCACTGATGGGACCAGGAGAGAGAGATTCTTGCAGGGGCTACAGCCCAGGTTAGCCCGAGATGTACGTATCACCACTGTGGCAGCATTTACTACTTATGCACAAGTGGTGGAGAAGGCACTCACAGCTGAGAGTGCAAAGATTAAGATCTGGCGTGATAATGCAGCCATAAGGGATTTTAGGAGGCCAGGTCCTCCATTTGTGGGTTCTGGTAGGGGTGTTGGCCCCAGTGATCAGAAGAGGAAGGTTCCTGACACCTTCCCAGTTCCAGGTCCTGACAGACGGCCCCGTGGTATTTCTATGGGTCGTCCTGGTGGTAATGAAGCCTGGAGATCTTATCCTGAGTGTCCTAGATGCAAGAGGCATCACTTGGGAGAGTGTAGGGCAAGGACTTGCTTCTCTTGTGGAGCAGTGGGTCATCTCAAAAAGGATTTCCCTAAGGCAAGGAAGGAAGAACCCAGGAAGGTAGACAGCTCGGCCCCAGCTCGAGTGTTTGCATTGACTCAAGCAGAAGCTGAGGCTTCCCCCTCAGTTGTCACAGGTCAGCTTCTTAGTGCTGGAACCGCTTATAATGTATTGATTGATTCTGGTGCTACACATTCTTTTGTTGCTAGTCGTGTTATTGATAGATTGTGTAGACCTTATGATTTCTATGCTGTGGGGTTCGGTACCTTGTTACCCACTCGGGAGTTGGTGGTATCCAGGAGGTGGGCCAGGTCTTTAACAGTGATGGTGGAGGGCAGAGAGTTGTCAGTGGATTTGATAGAGTTGGTTATGACTGACTTTGATATGATACTGGGTATGGATTGGTTGGCAAAGTATGGGGCAACCATTGACTACAGAAGGAAGATGGTCACCTTTGAGCCTAAGGGTGAGGATCCTTTTGTGTTTGTTGGTGCTGTGCATGGACCCCGTATTCCTATGATTTCTGCATTGAGGGCTAGGGATTTATTGCAAGGAGGTTGCATTGGATTCTTAGCCAGTGTGGTTGATACCACCCAGGTCATGCCAGTGAGACCAGAGGATACTAGACTTGTTTCTGAGTTTCTGGATGTGTTTCTAGAAGATTTTCCAGGGTTGCCACCACACAGAGAGATTGAGTTCGTTATAGAACTGGCACCAGGGATGGAGCCAGTGTCTAGAGCACCATACATAATGGCCCCAGCTGAGTTGAAAGAGTTAAAAGTACAGTTGCAAGAGCTGTTAGATTTGGGTTTTATCAAACCTAGCTTTTCACCTTGGGGTGCGCCAGTTCTGTTTGTAAAGAAGAAAGATGGTTCTCTGAGGATGTGTATAGATTACAGAGAACTGAATAACTTGAAAATTAAGAACCGGTATCCTTTGCCAATGATAGATGATCTGTTTGACCAATTGCAGGGTAAGACGATATTCTCTAAGATCGACCTTCGTTCTGGTTACCATCAGTTGAGAGTCAAGGAGGGAGACATACCTAAGACCGCTTTTTGTACCAGGTATGGGCATTATGAGTTTCTAGTTATGTCATTTGGATTGACTAATGCCCCTGCTGCTTTCATGGATATGATGAATAGAGTGTTCAAGGATTATCTAGACCAGTTTGTGATCGTTTTCATCGATGATATTCTGGTATATTCTCAATCTGATTCAGAGCATGAGCAGCATCTGAGGTTGGTCCTACAGAGATTGAGGGAACACAAACTGTTTGCAAAGTTCAAGAAGTGTGAATTCTGGTTGTCTCAGGTATCCTTTCTTGAGCACATTGTCCATAAGGAGGGGATTAAAGTAGATCCAGCAAAGATTGAAGCGGTCAGAGATTGGCCAAGGCCAAAGAATACTTCTGAGGTTAGAAGTTTCCTTGGATTGGCAGGGTATTACAGGCGTTTCGTGGAAGGGTTCTCAAAGATTGCTACTTCATTGACAGAGCTAACACGTAAGAGTCAGAAGTTCGTGTGGTCAGATAAATGTGAGAATAGCTTCCAGGAGCTGAAACGGAGATTGATTACGGCTCCGATTCTGAGTCTTCTGACAGATCAGGAGAAGTTTGTGATTTACTGCGATGCTTCTCATCAGGGTTTGGGCTGTGTTTTGATGCAATCAGAGAAGGTTATAGCTTATGCTTCTCGTCAGCTGAAGGAGTACGAGAAGAGGTATCCTACTCATAACTTGGAGTTGGCAGCGGTGGTTTTTTCTTTAAAGATATGGAGGCATTATCTCTATGGAGAGAAGTGTGAGATTTATATAGACCACAAGAGCCTGAAGTACTTCTTCACCCAGAAGGACTTGAATATGAGGCAAAGGCGTTGGCTGGAGTTGGTAAAAGATTATGACTGCGAGATTCTGTATCATCCAGGGAAAGCCAACGTGGTAGCTGATGCTTTAAGTCGGAAGGGTCCGGGACAGATTCATGGTATTAGGCTGATAGCCAAAGAGTTAGCTGATGATATGACCAGAGCTGGTATAGAGTTGCTGGTGGGCCAGTTGGCCAATATTACGCTACAGTCTACGCTGTTAGAGAGGATCAAGGAAGGTTAGTTGAGTGATCCATAACTGATCAAGATTAGAGATGATGTTTTGGCTGGAGCATCCAGAGATTATACAGTGTCTGATTTGGAGTTGTTGAGGTACAAAGGACGGATATGTGTTCTGTTAGACACTACGCTGAGGCAAGAGATTCTGGATGAATCTCATACTACACCTTACTCTTTGCATCCAGGCACCACGAAGATGTATCAGGATGTAAGATCATTGTACTGGTGGCCAAGGATGAAGAAAGATGTAGTAGAGTATGTAGCTAAGTGCTAGACATGTCAACAGGTCAAGGCTGAGCATCAGAGGCCGGCAGGGTTATTGCAGCCTCTGGATATCCCATAGTGGAAATGGGAAGACATCGCGATGGATTTTGTGGTGGGCTTACCCAGGACTGTTGGTCAGCATGATTCTATTTGGGTGATAGTGGATCGCTATACCAAGTCAGCTCACTTTCTGCCAGTGAGGACTACTTATACCCTTGACCAGTATGCAGATCTCTATGTGAGAGAGATCGTGCGCCTCCATGGAGCTCCTAGGTTGATCGTGTCAGATCGGGACCCTACTTTTACTTCCAAGTTCTAGGGGATTTTACAGAAAGCCATGGGTACACAGTTGAAGTTCAGTACAGCTTATCATCCTCAGACAGATGAGCAATCTGAGAGGACGATCCAGATATTGGAAGACATGCTGCGAGCATCTGTGCTAGACTTTGGTGGATCATGGAGTAAGTATCTGCCTTTGATAGAGTTCTCCTATAATAACAGTTATCAGTCTACCATTGGAGTTGCACCTTATGAGATGTTGTATGGTAGGAAGTGTAGATCTCCCATTCATTGGGATGAGACAGGTGAAAGGAGATACTTAGGTCCTGAGGCAGTTCAGAGGACCAGTGAGGCTATTGACAAGATTAGAGCTCGAATGCTTACTTCTCAGAGTAGGCAGAAGAGCTATGCAGATCCCAAACGCAGGAACGTGGAGTTCCAGGTGGGAGACTATGTTTTCCTTAGAGTCTCGCCATGGAAAGGGGTGAGAAGGTTTGGGACGAAAGGCAAGTTGAGTCCTAGGTTTGTAGGTCCATTTGAGATCCTGGAGAGGGTTGGTCAAGTGGCTTATAGGCTAGCTTTGCCTCCGGCATTGTCGGCCGTGCATAATGTGTTCCATGTATCCGCTCTTCGGAGGTATGTATCTGACGAAAGACATGTATTGAGTTATGAAGATCTGGAGCTTGAGCCAGATCTCTCCTTTGAGGAGCAGCCTATTCAGATACTTGACAAGAAAGATAAAGTCCTCAGGAATAAGACAATACCTTTAATTAAGGTATTGTGGAGGAACAGCAAGGTCGAGGAGCCGACCTGGGAGCTGGAGTCAGATATGTGGAGTCAGTATACCGAGCTGTTCAGGTAAATTTCGAGGACGAAATTTCTGTAAGGAGGGGATAGTTGCAAAGCCCCGGATTCCCTAATATGGTTTAATGGCTGGATTAGTAGGCCGGGAGGGCCATAACTACTTAATTATGCCACTAAATGTATTTATTCATGTTTATGAGAATTATATTATAATATGATGTTAACTGCATGCATGTGAGTCCACATTTTGTTACAGGGGTGTGTTGGTAATCTGGCCCGTTGTGGGCGTAATTGAATATTTGTTTGCATGTCAATGATATATTGTGAGGCCACATTATAATGTGGATTGGTTCGAGTATTTCGGCATGAGACGATCTTTAGATATGATTTATCGGTTTGGTCATAACAGGTTTAAGCTCGGGGTGAGTCTCAGGGTGTTTTAATGATTAGAGCGTTACCGGGAATTATGGGGTAACGGGATATGAATTATTGATGTTTGAGAATATTGAGATTAGCAGGAATTGGGAAGCGTTAATTATGATTAACGGGATAAGTGGAAAGTACCAATTTTACCCTTGGAATGGTTTAGAAGCCTTAAGTGACCTAAGGGCATTTAGGTCATTTTGATGGATTTATATAACCCTTTAGTTGGCTGTAGAAGCATATAGAATAAAACAGAGCCAAAACAGGGTCTTTCTTCTCCAACCCGTACACCATCCTTCACCATTTCTCCTTTGGAGTTTTTGAGCTCAAAGTGGGGTTTCAAGCTAGGAAATTAAGGGGCTGGGTTTGTGGACTTGGTTCAGCCATTGAAGAAGGTTAAACTCGGTTTTGAGGTGAGTTCAGCCATGAGTTCTTGGTTTGCACTCTGTTTTTCCTTTAGTTTTTCAGCTTATGAATTCTTGTTGATAGTTTGGATTTGAGGAGGTTTTGATTGAAGTTTAGCTTGGGTTTTGATGAGGGTGAGTTATGGGTGATGTTTAGAGGTTAAAAAGAGTGTTTGGAGGAGGTTTGGAGCTGGTTAGAGGGCTTGGTTCCAAGGGAAAATGCATGGGAAAGATTGCTGGTACGTGCTGTCCATTTTGGCTGGTCTGGGTTAAGCGCCGCGACATGGCTGTGGTGTGCTGCGGCCCTTGGCGTCTAGCAGAGAGGGATGCCTCTGTTAGAGGGGCGTGCCGCGGCGCAGCTGGGGAGGGCTGCGGCCCTTAGGGCAATTTTGGCCAGAATGGAGTTTTTAGCTTGGGGATTCAAGCCTTAGGCCTCGGGGTCGAACCTAGTACCCGGTTGAGTAGTGTTTGATGTCTCAGAGGCTAGGTTCTGATTTGGGAACCCTCTGTTATCATTTTTATAACTTTCACTTGAACCAGAGGTAAGAAAACAGTGTATGAATACAGTTGCACCCTGTATAGGTATATGACATGCATGGTTTGCTATTGAAGCATGTTGGTTGACTTATGTGGACATGGATTGCATATTAAATGCTAGTGAATGTTGATTACTTATTTATGGCACTGACTAGTCAGGGACACTGACCCAATGGTCACAAATGGCAGAGCATTGTGAACACCGGGCCAAATGAAGATTAGATCTAATCGATATCAGCATTGAATGGCTCTATGGTATTAATGCTAGACCGACCCTAAGGTCGAAGAACTTATAAGCGCTTGCCTGGTCTAAGACCAGATGTTCATAGCCAGGGCATATGGCCCCGGTGACTGTTTGTCACATGGCTAGGGGACGTTGTCCATAGTTACGACTCTAGAGTCGGGAGGAAGGTTATGTTGGTGACCAATCACCATGCACCTATCTTGATCAAACTTATAAAAGAACCACTTATCAGTTAAGCCCTGGTGACCCTATCGTCACATGGCTAAAGGGAACCGTACCCACTTTTGTGACTTTTGCTACTGTCACCTATCTGTTATGGACGGATAGCCCTGAATGATTATTATGGTCATTGTTGATATTATATCATGCTTTATTGTGTTTTCTTGCTGGGCCTTGGCTCATGGGTGCTATGTGGTGCAGGTAAAGGGAAAGAGAAGCTCACCCAACCTTGAGTGGAGAGCTTAGGTGGTGTTGTGTACATATGCTGCCGCTTGACCACCACGGCCAAGGAGTTCTCAAAGGAACTAGGGGTTTACCCTATTTTTGCCGCTTAGGTCGACTGGGTTTGTAAATTTGAAACAACAACGACCATTTTGTATTGTAAACAACTTATAAACGTTTTGAATGGCTCATGAGCAGTTTATTTACTTAATGAAATGCATCCTTTCCTTTTTACTGGTTTTTCACCTTAACCTGATAATAACACTTAGATCACGTTTTTAACAAAAGGACTCGGGTAGCGAGTCAAATTTTCGGTTCACTATTCACCGTAACTGTTCTGGGGTAGCCAGGGCGTTACATACAGGCAAACAAACTCAGTGGTTAGCCACATACACATCTCGGACATGCAACGGGCAATAACGAAGTATGAGCAAGCACAAAGCAAGTCATTCCTAGGAACGTCCATACAACACAAAGCATACAACAAGGCAAGTGGCACGCAATGGCCCAACGAAGATAACAAACAAGTAACACATAGGCAACAAGGAAGCACACAAGGGCAAGTATGGATAAATATTTTTTTATTAATATATAGCCTTGATAGGGCAAGGGAGTACACAGATTTGGCCCCTATCTTCTGGTGGCCATGGTGCTTCCCTAAGTCCCCAGGTCACCTCCCCCTAAGGAGCCTTCTAGGGAAATAAGGTCTTCCCAGGAACATATATGATTTTTGTCTGGGAGACATATGCATAATTACAAAACTGCCACTACCCTATCCCATGAGGTTGCTTGGTGCAAGACTTGACTAATGATCAAGCACCAAGGCATGCTCACTTACAAAATGGCCCCATGTGGGTGTGCCAAAGGGGCAGCACACCACACTCTCCCCCACTCAATTCTTCGGCGTCCTCAACGAAGTAGCTTGTAGATCTTCAATCTTCTGCGTGAGCTTCTTCAAGTCTTCCACCCTCTCCCAGCTGATCTCATCATCTGCGAGCCCCTTCCATTTTACCAGATACTCTTTATGCTTTTTACGATCAGTGGTTACCGTCCTTTCCGCCGAGATTTCTTCAGGTTGATGCTTGCTCCTTGGCTGAACGATGACTCCACCTCTTGTTGACTGGTTACGCTCTGGATTTGCTGGATCTTCATGATACGGCTTCAAGTTGCTGACGTGAAGGACCGGGTGTATCTTCATCCATGCTGGTAGGTCGACTTTGTAGGAAGTTAGGCCAACTTTTGAGATGATTGAGACCGGACCCTCGTACTTGCGAACGAGTCTGATGTCTTTGTCCCCTCAGAATCTCAACTGTTTGGGCCTCAGTTTGATGAACACTAAGTCACCTGCTTTGAACTCCAGTGGTCTGCGCTTCTGATCTGCCCACTTCTTCATTCTTTTTTATGCTTTTTCTAAATAAGCTCGGGCAATCTCTGTCGTTTTCTTCCAGTCTTTTGTGAAGTGAAAGGCTCGTGGGTTCCAACCGCTATATTAATCCACTGTGTGGGGCAACAGTGGCTGCTGTCCATTAACAACTTCAAAAGGGCTCTTATTCGATGAAGAACTCTTTGGAGAGTTGAAGCAAAATTGAGCTACATCGAGTAGTTGCGACCAATTCTTCTGATTGGTATTGACAATGTGGCGCAAGTACTCCTCCAACATCCCGTTGAATCTTTTTGTCTGCCCATCTGTCTGTGGATGGTAGCTCGAGGATATGTTCAGTTGTGACCCCAAGAGACTGAATATTTTGAACCAAAAGGTCCCAGTGAATCTTCCATCTCGGTCACTAACAATGTTCTGGGGCACTCCCCAATATTTGACAATATGCTTGAAAAATTGTCGGGCTGTCTCTTCTGTCGAACACTACTTCGACACTAGGATGAATGTTACATACTTCGAGAATCTATCCACAACCACCAAGATCGCACTTAAATCCCCTGTCTTCGGTAGACTGGTGATAAAGTCAAGCGACACACTCTCCCAGGGTCTGCTTGGGACTCGCAAGGGCTCCAACAACCTAGGTGTCTTGTTCCTATCGACCTTGTCTTGCTGGCAGACGAGACAGGTCTTGGTGTACTCCACTACATCATCTCACATTTGTGGCCAGTAGTATCCCTGCTTTAAGAGTGCATAGGTTCTCTGCCACCCTGGATGACCTACCCACAAGGTGTCAGGACACTCGCTTAGTAATGTCCTCCGCAAATCTCCAGCCTTCAGAACATACAAGCGACCCCCTTTAGCCCACAGAAGATCATCCTCCACACAGAACTGGCGAGTCTTGCCTTCTTTTACAAGCTTCAGGATGGTCCTGACAACTGGGTCTTTCTCCAGGTTTTCTTTGATGCGCTCCTTGAGTGGAGTGTTCACCACGCTAGCCGACAAACTAGCCAAGATCTTTAGAGTCGCCAATTCTGCTTTGCGACTCAAGGCGTCAGCTGCCTAGTTCAAGCGTCCTGCCCTATGCTCAAAACAGAAGTCGAATTCTGCCACGAACTCCTGCCATCGAGCCTGCTTAGGGGTCAGTTTCGGCTGAGTAAGGAAATGGCTAACAGCTGCATTATCCATCTTCACCACGAACTTTGACCCCAACAAGAAATTCCTCCATACTCGCAAGCAATGGATAACTGCGAGGAGTTCCTTCTCCTGGGAAGTATACCGCCTCTCAGCTTCAAACAGCTTGCGGCTCTCATATGCGACCGGGTGGTCTTCTTGTACTAGTACTCCTCCCAGAGTATAATCTGAGGCATCTGTCTGTACTTCGAAGGGCTTGCTAACATTTGGAAAGGCAAGAACATGTTCCTTCATCATGGCTTCCTTCAAACTCCCGAATGCTTTAGCACACTTGTCAGTCCACGCCCAAGTCACACCCTTTTTCAGAAGCTCGGTCAAGGGCGTCGCCCTTCTTAAGTAGCCGTCCACAAATCGTCTATAGTAGTTGGCTAGACCCAAGAAGGAGAGGAGTTCTTTCACATTTGTGGGGGCTTTCCATTCTTGGATTGCCCTCACCTTCTCCAGATCCATACGAATTCGTCCACGTTCCACCACGTGGCCTAGGAACTTGATGCTCTCCTATGCAAACGAGCATTTCTCGCGCTTCACATATAGCTGGTTCTCTCTCAACTTCTGAAACACTTGAGCCAAGTGTTCTCGATGTTCTTCAATTGTGGTGCTATAAACCACGATATCATCCAAGTACACCACCACAAACTTATCTAGATACTCGTGGAATACTTGGTTCATCAATGTACAGAAAGTAGCAGGTGCATTTGTCAACCCAAACGGCATTACTCGAAACTCAAATGCTCTGTATCGAGTAACGCACGTAGTCTTTGGTTCATCCCCATCTGCGATCCACACCTGATAATAGCCCAATCTCAAGTCCAACTTTGTGAAGTATTTGGCTCCACTTAGCTGGTCAAACAAATCAGCGATCAGAGGGATGGGGTAGGTGTTGTGAACTGTCACCTTGTTGAGAGCCCTATAGTCGATGCACAGTCTCAAGCTCCCATCGTGCTTCTTCTGGAATAGCACTGGTGCGCCAAATGGCACCTTCGATGGTCTGATGAAGCCTGCCTCCAATAACTCTTTTAGTTGCCTCCTCAACTCTTCTAGCTCAGGGGGTGCCATTCTGTAAGGCGCTTTAGTTGGAGGTTTTGCTCCCGGAACCAGCTCTATCTGGTGATCAATCCCCCTCTTTGGTGGCAAGGCTTTGGGGAGTTTCTCTGGCATCACATCCCCATATATCTTTAAGACCATCGTAATTTCTAGTGGAACAATCTCTTCCACTGCTTCTTCGAACACAGTGGGTACCGCTCATAAGTGGGCTCCTGCTTCTTCACACCCTTCTTGAACTGTAAAGCTGATAGAAGCTTCACACCAGGGGTGGTTTCACATTTGCAAGCACCATTGCAGGAGTTTCTCCCATTATGAGCAAGCTCTCAGTGGCAGGGATTGGAATGGCACATTTCTCGGTTAGAAAGTCCATTCCCAAGACTACATCGAAGTCATCCATATGGACCACCACTAAGTCAGTCTGCCCCTCCCACGTGTTGATTCTAACTTTTACCCCTTTAGCCACGCCAGTTATGGCCAAGGCCTTGAAGTTGACCGCTTTCATGCGGCCGACATCTTTCTCCAGATTTACTCCCAGTCACTGTGCTTCGAGTTCAGAGATGAAGTTGTGGGTGGCGCCTGTATCGATCATCACGCTTTTGGCGGGCTTGCCATTGATTCTGGCATCCACGAACATTAGCCCCTTTCCCAGGGTCTTCTTCCCTTTTTCTCCATGTTTCTTGAGAGCATTAAACAGGCGGACAGCGCCAATGTGCGCATACTCTTTGTCTTCCTCTTCTCCTTTGCCTTGTTGTTCTTGGCCAATGAGGGCATTCAACTTGCCCCGGTAAGGGAAAACTGCCGACTTATGTGGGCCTTTGCAGAGCCAACAAGCTAACGTCTTCCTCCCTACAGCGGCATCTGTACCACTGGAAGAATTGGACTCAGCTATCCTCTTCTCTCCCCCACTCTTGACCTGCCATGACTTCCCAGACTTCTTACTCCCAGCACTACTTGAGCTGGTTGGAGGGGTAGCCCTTTTTGGCAGGCTGCTCTCCGGAGTGTAGTCTGTTAAGCGTTCAGCAGCTGCTTGAGCGGTGGCTAGGTCAGACACACGCTATCTCTGAAGTTCTTGCTTGGCCCATGGTTTCAATCCCTCGAGGAAGCAGAAGAGCCTGTCTACTTCAGACATGTCCTTTATGTCAAGCATTAGTCCTGAAAACTTCTTCACATATTCTCGGACTGTCCCAACTTGTTTAAGCTCTCTCAACTGGTGTCAAGCCATATAAGCGACATTTTCTGGCAGAAATTGCGTCTTTAATTCTCTCTTCAGGTCTGCCCAAGATGTGATGGTGCACCTGCCATTCTCTATGTCATCATACTTGGTCCTCCACCACACCTTGGCATCCTCAGACAAGTACATGGTAGCCATGGTGACCTTTCCGTCTTCCGAATCGGCCCGCACGGCTCTAAAATAATGTTCCATGTTGAAGAGGAAATTCTCCAAATCCTTTGCGTCTATGGCCCCGTTATAGGGCCTCGGCTCGGGTACTTTAGCTCGGCCATATTCCATACCTATCGGCCCTGTTGCAGGGGCATTCCCAACCGCTCGCATGGTCAGGTTTACCTTGGTAGTTAGCTCAGTCATTTCTTCTTTGAGCACGCCAACTGCCTCCCTGCAGTCTTCCGTAGTGTCATTTATGGAAACTTCTTGTTCCTTCAGCATACGCTCCACTGCCACGATGCGCTCTTCCCACCGAGGGGAAACAGAAGTACTTGTTGGAGTGTTTCTTTTCTCCAACGTGATTATTCTAGATAGGAGAACATCATTCTCCTTTTCTAGCACAGCTATGCTATTGTTTGCATCAGACGATCCAGAGTTATGACTTGCAGAGGAAAGATCCCTGACCCTTTCGTCCAGGCCATCTAATTCCCCCAAACGCTTCTCAAGTGCTTCGATCCTCTGAGTGTTGCTCACCATAGTGTGTTTTGCCAAGCTCTTTCTAACTTGGCTATGATACCAACTGTCACGGGCCGGCTATTTGGGTACTCCAACTAGACGGAACGTGTGGCACTTGCAGACTCTTCAAGCTAGCAAGTCAGCCTACAACACACACCTACAGGCAAACAAACTCAGTGGTTAGCCACATACACATCTCGGACATGCAATGGGCAATAACAAAGTATGAGCAAGCACAAAGCAAGTCATTCCTAGGATCGTCCACACAACACAAAGCACACAACAAGGCAAGTGGCACGCAATGGCCCAACAAAGATAACAAACAAGTAACACATAGGCAACAAGGGAGCACACAGGGGCAAGTATGGATAAATATTATTTTATTAATATATAGCCTTGATAGGGCAAGGGAGTACACAGCTTTGGCCCCTATCTGCTGGTGGCCATGGTGCTTCCCTAAGTCACCAGGTCACCTCCCCCTGAGGAGCCTTCTAGGGAAATAAGGTCTTCCCAGGAACATATATGATTTTTGTTTGGGAGACATATGCATAATTGCAAAACTGCCACTACACTATCCCATGAGGTTGCTTGGTGCAAGAATTGACTAATGATCAAGCACCAAGGCATGCTCACTTACAAAATGGCCCCATGTGGGTGTGCCAAGGGGCAGCACGCCACACGTAGCGCGCTATTGTCGTCCTTGACTAATAATTCAAGCCCTGGTCTAGGAATACAGACCTCAATACCGAAACAGATATGGATAGACACATCCCAAAAAAATACACACGTATGCAAGTTAATCACATACCATCGTTGAATAATCATTATCACAATACTAATCATACCTATTTAGCGAGGCCTCATGCCCTAACCACAGAATTCATACAACAGTCATAAAACACTTAAGCAAGTATCAACCAACATGTGAAGCAATAGCTTAAATAAAAGTGTCCTCGGGGCCTAAGCCCTAGTCATGATAATTGATAACAGTCGGGCCAAGCCCTAATCACATATAACACGTATTGGGTGCAGTTTTCTTACCTCAGGTCCGAGTATAGCGTAAATAAGAATGACCCTTGAGCACAATCCAGGTTCTGAACCCCTAGCGATAACCCAGTCACAACCATAATATAGGATTCCATCAATATTGAGCAAATAAAGGCTTTCGGACTAAGTCTTAGCCTCTGGGGCCTCGAGTTCCACTAAACCAGGTAGTGGAATCGATCTCGAGCCCTAAGGAAAAGGTTCCAATTTTTTTAATAAAAAAAACTCCCTAAGGCCAAAATGCCCAGGCAGGCCGCGACCTGACCCTGAGGGTCGCGGTGCACCCCTCCAACCCGATAGCCTTCCCCCTCTGTCAAAAGGACGCGGGCCGCGACTTGCCCTTGAGGGTCGCGGCGCGCCTCCCAGACAGAGACCTCCCAAGGCCTTGGATTCAAGCTGAGTCGCGGCCCCTCAAGAACAAGGTCGTGACTTGGCCCCACAAACCCAGATTTTTCACACTTTTTGGCAGCCAAATTCAATCCAAACTAACCCAATTTCACCCCAAAACCATAATTCAATCCCCACAACAGTTCTAACATCTTCCCACCAACAAAACCTAACAAAAATCCAATCTTAAAACTCATCAAAACACCAATTCAATTCTTGAGTTAAAAGGTTCAATACAGCCAAGCAAAACACATAATTTCAATGGCAAAAACGTGGTCTAGAGCTTACCTCAAATGATGATTAATCTCACAAACTGCAACTTAATTATTTCCCCAAGTTTAGGCTTCAATTCTCCAAGTTTAGCTAGGAATTCTGCTCAATTCTTCAAAGAACTACTTAGGAAAGATGAGAGAAAAATAACAAGAGGGAAAGAGAAGGAAAGAGTCGGTTTCTAAGAAATGAGCTTCCTAAGGTGTTCACGTGTTCTGTTTTGTTTCCTAGGTTTAAGTGACTTAAGTTAATCCCGAGGCTCGGGGTACCAAAAACGTCCCCAAGGGCAAAATGGTCAAATTCCCCAATATTTCCTCCTAAGCTCTCTAACTCCAAATATATCTCTAATTATTCATTCCCATTACCCGATAACCCAATTAAATGCCAAATACCCAAAATACCCCACAACTCGCCCGAGTCAGGTATTGGGTCCCGTTATAACATTCTCGCTAACTCGCTCCCTAGGATCGTCTCGTGCCAAGTAACTCACATAATAATTTTGTCTCACACATATATCACATAAATATACAATTATGCCCTCAACGGGCCAAATTACCAAGATTTCCCTTCTAATAAGAAACAGTCTCACATTCATATTTAATATCCCTAAACATGCACAACTAGTCATACTATCACATAATCCACATAATTACAATTGAATATAACAAATAAGCATATAACTCAATATATTTCCATCATGGCCCCCTAATCAAGGCCCTGAGCCTTATTAGGTAATTTTGGGACGTTACAAATGTAATTTACATGTAAATAATAATAATTTTTTTATTAATCAAACAAAAAAGAAACTTACAAATTACTTTCGAATTATAATAAAAATTTCACATTTTGGTATTTTATTATGAATATTTGTTTAATCAAGTTAACAAGCAATTACATAGTTAATTTTTATATACAACACACATTTTTTTTGTTTAATATATCATTTGGTTTCTTATAAGTTTATTTAGAAACCTATCAAAATTGCTTTATAAAATAGGCTAATTTAGAACACTATTTGATAACTTTTAAATGTGAAATGACAAAATATTTTTTAGTAACCCATCAAGTTGGTTGGTATATTAAATTTTGTTAAGTTTAAAGTTTGGTTACTTTTTGGTTAACCAAATATAAAAGAAACTAAAATGTTACTTTTAATTCCGGTCATCTTCTCCGGCAATGGCAAGAAAACATATGATTCTCACATATCAAGCTGATCACCTTCAAGAGTAGGACGCGATGATACCACTCTTGAGCCCAAAATACCAGCAATGTGGCCGTAAAAAGCTTCTAAAGTCGTGGAATACCCACAAACTCTGTTGAAAAATATCGATGGTATAGTCGGAGTAAATGGTTGGGTTGTGTTCCTCTCGAAGAGCTTGTTCCAACGGTACCACCCCCGAGACTCGGGATGGTTGGAGTTGACTTGAAAATGCAGTCAAAGTCGCACCTCCGATGACTTTGACCGACGCGTGTGGTCTTCTCCGACGTAGGATGGTGGTGAGCTTTGTACCGTGAGATCGTCGGCAAATTGTCTTCCCTCCCATTCGGCACGTGTAGCGGTATGGTGGCCGGAATATGACAACTTACTCTAATAGTTTGAAGATAGCGAGAGAGCTTTCGAAGTTTCTAAAAAACGGTATAAAAAATGTTACTTTTTATAATAAAGTTTTATACGTTATTTTTTTAAATTAAATTAAAAAAAAAACGTATGACAGTGTAATTTTCTCTAATAATTGTTCATAACATAAGTTTCAAAAGGCCACATATAAATATGTTTTTTTTTTACCTATTAACTTTCAAATTATTTTATAATACAACTTAATTAAGCTATTTTTTAAAGTTACATTTATATGGAAAAAAAAACCTATTTATTTGAAGAAATAGAAAAAAAGAAAAAACCATACAAACATAAACAAAATGGAAATCCTATATTTTCAAAAGATGGCAAAAAAAAACCATATGGGTGACATGGGTTGCAATAGATCCTGACCCCCTTTGAATCATAATAATGGTAAAGTTGGACCAAAATTCAAATTTTGAGAGTTTGGTTTGTAATTTTCTTAATTGAACTAATATTTTTTTTTGGCTCATATTTAAAGCTCTGTGTTGAACACAATGTTTTCTGGCTTTAGATCTTTTATTGCAGTAATTAAGTTTGAATGGCAGAGACACTGAGATAGCATTATAATGGTCCCTTCCCTGCAACACTATTGATTCTTGAGCTATTTAAAGATTACTATTATTTCTACTGTTATTAAATGCAATTTTTCGCTGTCAACGCCATTGATAGAATCATATGGTCCTGACCATTGGATTCTGTATTTATGTACACATTAATTGAAGAAAAAAAAATACTGTCTGGTAAACAGGTATAAAAAAAAACTAATTTATTTAAAAGCTATTATATTATTGCTAAATTATTAATTTTAAAATTTATTGTATAATAAATAATTTAGTTTTTTTTAACTAAAACTTTTTTTTCATCTTGAGAAACATGCAACTTTTATAGTTATTTATTTCATTTCTTCTATTAACTTTTTTTCCTTTCCAAACATTTTTTTTCTTTCAAACTTTGATATGTACATTCTTTTTCTTTCTTCTTCATTTTATCCTCTACCAAATATAATGCACAATTTAAATAGGGCACAGTCAAACGGGCTAATGCAGATTTTAGCTGTTTTCGTGAATAATCCCAATTGTAACTAATTATTCATTGATTTTCCCGTTCTTTTTAGCCTCTTAAGTAGTCTCATATTATGTACCAAAACAGAGGCTACTGAAATAGAATAAATGAGAGGTTGTCAATACTCTTTTTTATTTTATTTTATGAATAAGTCAATAGTTTGTCTTGACAGGTTAGTTTGTGTGTTAAGGATGAATGGACTGCGTGTCGATCAAGAATAACATTATTTAGTCTTTTGAATTATGTTCTTTTGTAATTCCACTTCTTGGCAGTTTGGTTTGTGTGTTAAGGATAAATGGGCTGCGTGTCGATCAAAAATGATATTATTTAGTCTTTTGAATTATGTTCTTTTGTAATTCCACATTTAGTTTTTAAATAATTGAATTATAATTTATGTTTTATGTTTTATAAACAATAGGATTCCTTATGCACCAACATATTATACTAATTAATTAATGTGACAATTTTATTTAAATAATTAATTTTATTCTAAGCAGGACACATTATTTTGAAAAATAGTGTCACATTCAATTAAAATTTGTATAATATTTTGAAGCATAATTTTAATGGACATTTAAAATAAACTTATGATACGAGAGGGAAAGATGTTACTGTCTTTTGTAGCCATTAATTAATGACGTAAGGGTACAAAACATTCAAGACTCTTCAGCAAATTATTTATAATTTTTTTGAAGGGATTATTTAATTTAGGATCTTTACAATTATATACATATAATATAAAATAATTATAAAAATCACCTACAAAATTTTATTTATAAAAATACATTGTAATGTCATAAAAAAATACCAGATTTTAAAAGTAATATATCTTAATTTGAAACTTTCCCGAAATCCTAGTTTTCCCGTTTTTCTGGGTTTAAAAAAGTAATATTTTAGTTACTTAAAATGTTAATAAGTTACCAATTAGTTACTTTTTTCTTGAAAAAATATATTTTTATAGCATATTATTTTATATACATTTTGGTTACCTCCAATACTTATTTTTTGTAACTTTTTTATCTTAAGACACTGATTAGTCATTTTGAAGTTATATTATGATGTCTTATTATTTAAGATATTTTTACGTTGTCGATTAGTCATTTTTAGAAACTAATGAGTTAAAATAAAATATAACAAATTACTATACAACTTATTAATAAAAGTTGCTATTAGTATACTATACAGTAATTTTTTTTAATTAAAAGTTTTAGTTCACTTTTTAGTCACTAACGGAATTTATATGGGAATAATAGTGTTTTTTTTATTAATCAAACAAAATATAAACTTAAAAGTTACTCTCGAATTATAATAATAAATACACATTTCAGCATTTTATTATTAAGTTTTCATTAATCAAAATAAAAAGCAACCACATAGTTACTTTTAAATACAACGCATATATTACTTATTCCAACTTTTAAGAAACTTTTCCATGTGTTTTTAATAAACAAAGATAATAAGAAACTTAAACATTATTTTTCAAATACAACACAAAAACTACCTCATCCCCATCATCTTCTCTGGCGACGTCAAGAAACTTATGCTTGTCATATACCAAAATGACCACCTTCAAGAGTAGGTGGTGGTAAAAGTGTAAATAAAATGAAAAAAAAATCAATACTAAATGTAATTTTCACTTTTATAAATCATTTAAGATACAATTGATTACCATTTGATATATGACTAAATTTTTTAGTATGCCACAAATTTCAAGTAACCAACAAAGTTAGTGAGTTATCAAAAATAGTATTTTTTTTTTATATTCTATTTAAAAGTTACCAAGCAATATCCTAAATAATTTATTTTAAAAAAGTTACATGGAATATTTTTAAATAAATTCAAGTTGTTTAGAATACAATATAGTATATTTTAAATGTAAAATAAGAATACAAATTTTAGTATATTAAATTTTGATCAATTTTAAAATTTAGTTACTTTTTGGTCAACACAATATAAAAAAGAAACTAAAAAATTGCTTTTTATTTTGGTCATATTTTCCAGCGACGGCTAAAAAATATATGATTCTCACATATCAAAATGATCACCTTGAAGAGTAGGTCGCGATAATACCACTTTTGAACACAACCAACTAGCAGTGTGGCCGGAAAAAATTAATGAAGTTAATGAGAAGAGAGAGAAGTAAAGAAACATTAAAAAACAAAACAAAAGTTAAAATGTATATATATAAAGATGAGAATAAGATAAAATCAACATATATCCGGTATAAAAAAATAGTATAATTGTAAATATTTTTGTACACGTTATTATCGTAAATAATTTGATAAAAATAGTACATGATGTAAATTTTCCTTTAATTTATGAGTAATGATATGTGCGCCCAAGATATGCAGCCAGACATTATACACAGTATGTTATTGTTTTTTAAAACAGTGGGTCTCAGTTTTAATAAAT
This sequence comes from Humulus lupulus, assembly GCF_963169125.1. NCBI lineage: Eukaryota > Viridiplantae > Streptophyta > Magnoliopsida > Rosales > Cannabaceae > Humulus > Humulus lupulus. Next base: position 204,014,388 of record NC_084793.1, read on the forward strand.
GTGACTGGCTAGGCTAAACTGCCACATCACTGTGTGTGTAATGTTTAAATGTATATTTTGGGTGCACATATCATTACTCTTAATTTATAACTTCCCTTTCAAAAAAAAAATTATATTTATAGGGGAATTCTTTAGTCCCTTAGTTGACATTTCAGGACTTAGTCCCATATTAGTTGTGAGTTGTAGGATGTGTTAATTTTTAGGTTGGATGGTTGGATTTGAATCTTTTGATTGAGTGATACAAAAATACCTATATACCCTTGGGGACCCCCTTTAACTGGGTACCGATTGGCATATACCATTTTGTTGGTTTTTAATTTGTTTAATCCAAAAAAGATGTAAAAAAAAAGCTTATTCCTCTATGACTCTGAGTTGGACTGAGAAATAACGTTTTGGATTTTTTTTTTATTGAGCAATCTTTGGAGTGGCTTCATGTGTTGTGGGTGGAACTTGGTTACGCATTGTTTAAAGTCTTCGACTTCATGGGTTTCGTCTTTTGTAGTGTCCAACTTGGAGAAAAGAGTTATTCTCTTACTGGTATGTTGTTATCTCTCTCGTTGTTGGTTTTTTTTTTGGCAAAAATCCTCATTTTGTAATTACTAGTTAAGATATTTGCATGACTCTTTACTTTGGATAGTTATGAAACTTGTGATGTTTGAAATTTATTCAGGCGATTTTTTTTTCATGAAATGTAGACATTAGCGAAATTTGCACTGGGCATTGCTTTAATTTATGACATTTTGTAAGTTGTGAAGTTTAAGATGCATTTTCCGAGTTCGATAAGGCTAAGATATTGAGAATTAGTTTCTGTGATTATTATCAAGCAATCGATATAGCTTTAAAGATAGGAAATTATAATAATTTATGTATGTATAATTGTGAATTGTTGCTTAAACTATCTTAGAGTTTTGTATCATTTGATTTATTGTGCAATGCATATTAGGTTGGTTGCAGTGTATTGCTTTAGGGCAACAATATGTTGACATAGACATAGAGTTATCGAAATGATTAGCTTAGCCAATGCATTAATAAGTCCTTTTAGGAGAACTTTGTATGTTAGTAATAACTACAACATGACTGTCATGTGTGTGTGTGTGTGAGAGAGAGAGAGAGATCTAGAAAATAATAAGTTGGTTACGATTCATGGTTAGAGCAAAATGAGTACCTTTCCATGTCTGGCTAAGAAAAAAAAAGCCTTGTCCAAAACATAAATGTTGTTGTACATTGTAGAAATTATTTGAATCTCTAACCAATGTTACAATGGAATAGGGATTTTAACTTGTTTATGAGATGATGTTAATGGAGTTAAGGTATTGATAACTTGTTGGTTTGCCTAACAGTTTTCATGCTTGTCCTAATTGCATCACATGAAACTATCTGCGAAAGTTGCAATGTCTATCAGCGAGATTAATTAGTGGTCAACACAAAAAACAATATGGAGGACACAAAACCCATTCAAGTCATTGATAAAATCAAAATTGAGAATTGCGCTTATGAACCATAGAAGGACAAGATCCCAACACACCTGCTTCGACATGTTTCACTTTCAAAGCGTCACACAAAATCGTATCCTCTGCCATTTCCATCTGCAAGATACTCAAGATTTACAAATGCTAAGGGAAGACATGCAATTTTTGTGTTTGATGAAGGACAATGTGGTATATACAATATTGTTACAAATTCAGTAAGTTGCCAAACTCATTTCTTCAGATTCAAAGTATTGATGTACCTTAACATTGTGAAAACCATTTTATCAAGAGACATTCATACATTCTGATCCAGCATAAATCATTTTTGAAACAAAAAATGCTTTATGATATAGGCCAGGGTATAACAAATTGTTGCCTTTTTTTTTACAACTAAAGCTTTCAAGGAGGTATTGTACATGCAAACTTCTACCCTCTGACATTTGGAATGAAGTAGCAATCACAACGATTGGTCACTCTAATCAATATGAAATTATAACTATGTACACAAATGGCTTTCACAAAATCGTTGGATTTGAAACTGGGAAGACCACCCATTCAAATGCCTTTCCGCATATGTACACAACAATTCTACTGGAGAAAGCCAACCTAATCAAGAAACCTATTACTGCCACGCGGCCAGTCAAAACTTATTGTTCTATGGAAACAATGGCGATAAATTTATAAGATTGTGTTGATCTGAGAAATGGAGATATTAAAATGTGGAACTACCCCTACAACCACTCCTTTTCTCAAATCAATGGGTTGGAGTAGCAATGAATGCATTATACTGCACTCTAGGGGCAGATTACGACTGTGGGACATAGGTCGGAGTCAGGCTATTCAATTAAGTCATCTTCCATCAGTGGAAAAGACTATAAAACGCATTCACAACCATTAAAGATTTCAACGACAACCAAATGAAGCCCCAAACATCGATAATATTAAGGTCCCAACCTATTCTCAAAGATTCTCGTTAAAATTTCAAAAATGAAGTTCATTGTCCCAGCTAAAAATTTTCTTAATTGTATTATGTAAAACATTGGGAATAGGGTCACCATGAATGGTCTAGATGCAGTATATTGTACTAATGACAGATTGTACTTATTCGACTCAAGATATCCAACTGCTACAATCATTTACTTACCACCACAAATTAAAGATGTCTTCAGCATCAACCTTAATAAAAATCCAGTCCTTCTCGGAGTAAAGACTTCGTCTATCTCAAAATATTATGATCACCGGGACAAGGTATTCAACATAGACATAAGGGGAGGTAGTTCAATGACAACCTACATACTTCCAGGATTAGCGCAAGATTTACAATTAGATACAAGAATCAGGCAAGTATGATCAAATGGTGAAAGAGTATTAGCGCTAAACCAGAACGGTGTCTTCGTTTTAGATCACCACAGCTTAGATTACACAACCGTGATTGGGGATGTTCTACTACTACCAATACGACATATTCATACAATCGACACATCCCAATTAGTTGACCCCATCTTCCATGCAATCAATAACAAAATAATAATTTCCTCGTCAACTAAGCCACCAATGTGGTTTCCAATTTAAACCTATGTAGTTCACCGTACATGTCAAATGAACTTACAAAAGTATAGTAGGAATAATTCATCAATTAATCATCTTCTAAATAATATGAGATTTTTATTCTCCATAAATTACTTTAAGAACTATGACTAGCTATTATTTATAACAAAAATATTTCAATCACAATTTTTTTGTAAGGAAGTAGCGAATCTTAATCAAGCAACCATATAATTATTATAACTTAAATATGGTACATCTAGTGGTATTATTATTATTATTATTATACTCCTACTTTGTACTCTAATTGTGTTACACATTAGGGGATTATAAAATTACTTATACGAATGAAAAATCTTACATACTAAATACCAAATACCATATAATGGCCAAAATTCATTCTAAATTAATTATACAACCTAAAGCTACCTAATCAATGGTAATTCATTCTTCTGACCATTAAACAAGTCAAACAAAATTGAAATATTCACTAAGACAATTAATTTGTTACTCGAAAAAAAACAAACAATAATTACATTCAATTTTTTTTTACTTTCAGCTATTATGTTATTACTAACTACTCTATTGAATATTACTTGTTATCCAATAAATTAGCATTGGTGACGTGGCCAGTAATCTCTGGACACGTGGCTGACATCAAGAAACGTCTGCTAGAGCATCGACCAGAAGACACCGTAGAAGCAGGGAAAGCCCGTCTTACCCGCGACCAGTCTGGTCGATGGTTCCGTGTACAAGGCAACATTTATGGGAAGATCTTTATGAATCCCGAATTTATCTCATACAATCTTCTGGGTATCCGATTATTCAGGAAAGAATATCTGTAACAATCTTTTGTAACCCTCCTTGAGCCTATAAATAGCAAGAGATAGCTCAAAGGAAGGGACTTTGGGCTTTTGAATCACTCGAAACTATAGTAATTTGCCAAGTAAACTTGTATTGTTCTTCAGAGGTTAGTGAAACTCATTGAACCCTGGTTCTTTGATCACCCTTCTGATTCTTATATCAATATCAGTCTAAGTGGACGTAGGTCATTACCAGATCTTGGGGCCGAACCACTATAAATTGCTGTGTTTTCTTTACTTTTGTCATTACGTTCTTCTCTATACATTCGTTCATATCAATCACGTTTCGACTCTGTGTCAGTTGGCCAAATCTTGGGTCAACATTCTGGTGCTTTCATTGAGAGATTGATTTATTGCTGTTAAGAAAACCAATGGCGAAAGCAGGAAAGAAAACTGGGCAGGCGGCCGCCGCTGCACCAGCTAACCCGCCACCTCCTCCTCCTCCTGCAAGCATAGTGGAAGATGAGCCGCAATTGGATTTTGAAGAGGAGGAAATGGACGATGCGACGCTGAAGAGTACTCTGGGCGCATTGCAGGAAGAGTTGGCTAATCTGAGGGCCAATCAGGAGACTGCCGTTGAAGTTATGGCGCGGCAACAGCAGGAGATTGAAAGACAGCGCGCAGAATTGAGCGAAAGGCAAGTAGAGGTGGATCGCCGCCAGAGTGAAGCCATGGCAGCCCTGGAGGCAGCCTTGCTGTTGGCTAGAAATCAAGCTGCACCTGCTTCGCAGCCTGACCAACCGGTGAATGGGCCACCCCAGAGAGGTCCTAATCCGAGCCCACCGATTCAACCTTTAAGTCCGCAAAGGCCCGAGCAGCCTCAGATGCCCCATGACGATGTCCCACAGGATCCTGAGGCGCAGCCACCATCTCAAGCTGCTCGGGGTAATCCCCCGCAACAGAGGCAGAATAGGACCGAGCATCAGCCTCGCATCCCTAGACGCCATGGGGATGATGGGCCGAACCTACCGAACAGAGGTCAGTTCCCTCCTGGCAACAGGAGAGACTCAAAGTTAGGCTCTGCGGTCCGGGGCCCCCCACGACACGATGGTGCACGGGGAGACCACGACCAGCGCAGACCACCCCCTACCGCTCGGGATGGTTCCGCCAGGAACGGGCATCGAGGGAACAGTCGACCTCACCATAGCCAGTCAAGGTTCAGAGATGGCCATGGGTACAATGAGGCTGACTCAGGAAAGAGAAATGCCGGTGGGAGAAATGGAGAAAGAGGTAAAAGCAGGAGCCAAGTACCTCAAGATGACCAACCAAATAGACGGGATGCTAGGGGGCAGCCCAGACAAAATAATGTCTTCAACTGGCTCGGTGGTAGCGAGCAGCAAAGAAGAGAAGAGGACCTGAGAGATGTACTCAATGATCGTCGCGAGAGGCACTGCGAGAACATCCCCCCAGCAACAAAGGCCACCGCAATTCCTACCGCAGTGCAAGCCCAGATAGACGCACTCAACCAGGCTGTGCAGCATCTGGTCGGAGGAAGAACTTCTTACATCGACCACGATAGGAGGAAAGGCACTCCTTTCGTCCAAAGGATAGCTAATGCTGAAACTCCCAGCAAGTTCAAGATGCCTACGCTCCCAAACTTTGATGGATATGGGGACCCAGTCTCGCATGTGAATAAGTTTGAGATTCAGATGGACATTCAGAAAGTTTCCGAAGACGCTCGGTGCAGGATCTTCCCTGCAACACTTTCTGAAGCAGCGCAGGAGTGGTTCTTTAAGTTCCCGCCTGCGAGCATAGTTTCCTGGGAAATTTTCGTAAGGGAGTTCTACGGACAGTTCTATGCGGGTCGTGTGCACCCAACCGAAGCAAACCAGCTAGTCGAGATTCGCCAGCAGGACGGAGAGTCAGTGAAGGATTACGTCCAGCGCTTTATGCGAGCGACAGCTGGAGCAAAAACAGTAAGAGACAAAGGCAAGATGATGGCCATTACCGCAAGGGTAAAACGTTGCTCTCCCCTCTGGAAAAGTCTCCGAAAGGAAGGAGTTAAAACAACCCAGGAGTTCTTGGACCAAGCTGATCGTTACATCAAGCTCGAAGAGGCCATTGCTGATGATGGAAAACCCTCGAACAAGGGTAAGAAAGCCGCCGAACCCGCCAAAGCCGCCAATGGTTCTAAACCTAATGGCAACGGCAAAGGTATCGGAAATGGCAACGGTAATGGCAAGAATGGTGGGAAACGGCCGTATAACAAGCCTTCCACCTCCGACAACAAACGAGCCAAGGGTAATCGTTATGAACCTAGGTTCACTAACTACACTGCCCTCGTTGAGTCTCGGGGAGAGGTTTACCAGGCCACAAGCTCTAGTGTGCCTTACAAAAAACCTGGACCCATTCGAAAGGACATTTCAAAAAGAGACACCACCAAGTTCTGTCGTTACCATAACGACTACGGACATGACACTAACGAATGCAACCAGTTAAAGGACGAAATCGAGTTCCTTATTAGACAAGGACACTTGAGAAGGTACGTACGGGCCTCGGGAAATTCCCAACGAGAAGCTCCAGGTGGCAACGAGCAGGCGTCCACACGCCAACGCTCGCCACCATTACAGCCTGCCCCTGTAGCTGGAACACTCTTAAGCATCTGTGGAGGCCCACACCTCGCGGGAAATAGCGGAAAGGCCAGAGAACAATATGCTCGGACTCTGCGCCACGACCAGGACATCGAGATGATAACGGTGGAGGACCGTGCACCAAAAAAGGCCCGGTCAGAGGAAGGAGAGATAACCTTCTCTGATGGCGATGCCCAGCACGTCCGATTCCCACATTCCGATCCGCTGGTCGTGGACATCCAGATGGCTAACATGATGGTAAAGAGGGTACTAGTAGATACAGGAAGTTCAGTGAACATCCTGTATAAGTCAACATTGGAACGCATGAAATTGTCCGTAAAGGACTTGGATCCCTGCAATCAGACGATATATGGCTTCTCTGGAGAAGGACTCGCCCCAGCCGGAATGATCAAACTTCCAGTAACGACGGGTACAGCGCCTGCAACAAGGACATTACTCGCCACCTTTGTAGTGGTCGATTGTCCTTCGGCGTACAACGCCGTTATCGGGAGGCCCATACTGGTTGATATACGGGCCGTCATCTCTATGTGGCACCTAGCCATGAAATTCCCAACGGACGCGGGGGTAGGACGCGTTTTAGGAAACCAAAGGGAAGCCAGGGAGTGCTACAACGCCTCAATCACAAAGGCAAAAAGCGGAATGTCAAGGAGCACTACCCCAGACCGATTGCGGATGGCAATGGATACGCAAGCCCAATCAGGTGGCGAAGTCACCAAATAGGGTGTTGCCCAAAGCGAGGATGGAGATTTGGATCCTCGCTTTGGGGATTTTGAAGAGAATGTTGGACCCGTCGAGGACCTGGAGGAGGTCCATCTCGACAAAAAAGACCCGACCAGAGTCGTGAAGGTTGGGAAAAATTTAGTGCCTACCACGAAGCATGCATTGGTGGAATTCTTGCGTAGGAACCAGGAAGTTTTCGCCTGGTCGCATAAAGACATGGTGGGAATAGATCCTGCGGTAATCAGCCATGTCTTGAACATAGACAAAACTTTTCCACCCGTGCAACAAAAAAGAAGGTTGCTCGATAAAGATAGATCAAGAGCCTTGAAAGAAGAAGTCGAAAGACTTAAGGAGAATGGGTTTATCAGGGTGGCGTTCTATCCATCGTGGGTCTCGAATCCAGTGCTGGTCCCCAAGCCAAACGGCAAGTGACGGACCTGTGTGGATTTTACAGACCTCAATAAAGCCTGCCCAAAAGACTGCTTCCCACTCCCAAGGATCGACCAGCTGGTCGATGCAACTGCAGGACATGAGATCCTTTCGTTCATGGATGCATATTCAGGCTACAACCAAATTAGCATGCATCCCCCTGACGAGGATCACACCAGCTTTCAGACCGATACGGGCTTATACTGTTACAAAGTCATGCCCTTCGGACTGAAAAACGCAGGTGCGACTTACCAACGGCTAGTCAACCACATGTTTAAAGAGCTGATCGGTGTAAACATGGAGGTGTATGTGGATGACATGCTGGTAAAGTCTAAGAAGGCAGAAGGACACGTGAGGGATCTACAAGAGTGCTTTAATGTGTTAAACATGTACCAGATGAAGTTGAATCCCCTCAAATGTTCCTTTGGAGTCGGATCAGGGAAGTTTTTAGGGTTTATAGTAAATTCAAGAGGAATCGAAGCCAACCCTGACAAGATAAAAGCCCTGATCGACATGAAGTCGCCGGAGAAAATCAAGGATGTACAAAGTTTGACCGGAAGGATCGCTGCCCTGAGTAGATTCATCTCCAAATCAACTGGCAAATGTGTCCCTTTCTTCAATCTACTCAGGGGCAATAAGAAGTTTGAATGGACGGGAGACTGCGAGCAAGCATTCCAGGCTTTGAAAGCTCATATGGCGCAACCTCCCATTCTGTCAAAACCTATTGAAGGAGAAACTTTGTTTATTTATCTGGCAATTACTGAAGTTGCTGCTAGTGCGATACTAGTACGAGAGGAAGAAGGCGTACAGAAAGCAGTCTATTATGTCAGCAAGAGGCTAATCGTTGCAGAATTAAGATATCCGCCAATCGAAAGGTTAGCATATTGCTTAATACTAGCCTCCAGGAAGTTGCGTCCTTACTTCCAAGCCCATCCTATCACAGTTCTAACCGACCAGCCCCTTCGGCAAGTCCTCCAAAAACTTGAGGCGGCTGGGCGATTGTTAAAATGGGCAGTCGAACTAGGGCAGTTCGATATAACTTATGCACCGCGAACAGCAATAAAGGGACAAGTCCTGGCCGATCTTGTTGCGGAATTCACCGAACTCCCAGACAGTGAGCAGTGTGAACAGCCTGAAGCGCCCATGCCTCAAGACAAAAATCCTTCGTGGAAGCTATTCACGGATGGTTCATCCAACGAATCCCACGCAACAGCGGGAGTGATATTGAAAACACCGAAAGGGCATCGATTTCACTGTGCAATCAGGTTCGACTTCACCGCGTCAAATAATGAAGCAGAATACGAAGCACTCCTCGCTGGATTAAGAATGGCCAAAGATATGAGCATTAAGAAGCTTGATATCTATAGTGATTCATGCTAGTCGTGAATCAAGTCCTAGGAGAATATCAAGCGCGAGGCTTAAAGATGATGGCCTACCTGAATAAAACGAAAGATTTGCTGGCCCAGTTTACAAAATACACCCTCCAGCAAATTCCGTGAGACCAAAATTCAAATGCAGACGCCTTAGCTAAACTCGCAAGCGCGAAGAATGCAAACACCTTGAACATAGTTCCAGTAGAAAGACTGAGTAAGCCGAGCATAGAAACAGCCGAAGCCAATATGGAGATTCGCCTAGAAGATACATGGATGGCGCCTTACTTGGAGTATCTGACGAATGGTACACTGCTAGCAGATAGAGACAAAGCCAGAACTCTGCAGAGGCGAGCCGCTAGGTACATACTGGTCGATGGTGTTATGTATCGAAGAGGACATTCGATGCCACTGCTTAGGTGCATTACACCAGAAAAAGCTAAGGAACTGATGAAGGAGGTGCACGGAGGCTTTTGTGGGGATCACGCTGGGGGGCAAAGTTTGGGAAAGAAGATTCTAAGGCAAGGTTACTTCTGGCCAACAATGAACGAGGATTCGATGGAGTATGTACGAAGATGCGACAAATGTCAAAGGTTCTCCAAGATTCCACGAGCAGCTCCAAATGAACTAAAACAGATGCAGAGCCCGTGGCCTTTCGCAGTATGGGGGATAGATTTGATTGGATCCCTACCCACGGGGAAAGGCGGAGTAAAGTACGCAGTTGTAGCAGTTGATTACTTCACCAAATGGGCTGAAGCTGAACCACTTGCAACCATCACGACCAAGAAGGATCTTGACTTTGTCATCAAGAACATTGTGTGCCGGTATGGTCTACCCAGAAAGATAGTTTCAGACAACGGGACCCAATTTGACAGCGACTTATTCACCAATTTCTGCGAAAGGCATGGAGTTATTAAAAGCTTTTCTTCAGTCGCACACCCCCAAGCGAATGGGCAAGTCAAAGCCGTGAACAAAACTCTCAAAGACACCCTGAAGAAAAGGCTTGAAGAAGCTAAAGGAGCGTGGCCAGAACAGCTGCCTGAAGTCCTATGGTCGTATAGAACATCCCACCAAACAGCGACGGGCCATACCCCATTTTCCTTGGCCTATGGGTATGAGGCCATGTTGCCTATCGAGTTAGATCCCCCCTCACATCGGCGCTTAACTTACGACCAAGATCAGTACAGCCAGTTAATGATGGAATCACTAGACACAATCGACGAAATACGAGAGAAATCTCAACTCCGAGTTGCTGCTTACCAGCAAAAAGTCGCCCGGTACTTTAACTCCAAAGTTAAAGAAAGAAAATTCAACGTCGGAGACTTAGTCCTACGACGAGTTTTCTTAAATACCCGCGACCCCACTGCTGGAGTGCTCGGACCTAATTGGGAAGGACCTTACCAGATTGAAGAAGTCCTTCACCCAGGCACATATAAACTTGCACGCTTAAACGGAGATCTCGTTCCACGCTATTGGAATGGAGAACACCTGCGCAAGTATTATCAATAAACAGTCCTTTTTAAAGGACAGGCTTGTGTAAAAAAAAATCAATTTTTTTACAAGTTTTGCAAAGAGGGTTAGCCATGCTGTATGGCTAACTGCTCGTATATGTAAGGTTCTATTATAGAATCACTCGTAAAGACATGTTTAGTCCATTTTAATACGAGATTATAAGGGGCTGTGCGCAGCCAGTCATTCTTGCCAACCTTTGTGAATTTACATTTGCAAGTATTTGTTCATTACGTGTGTTGTTTTGTTGTATTACAAGTATTATTTTTTAACAATGAACAGGAATGTTCGAACAGGCCATGGTCAAGGCAAGTGACCAAGGACCTAAAAGCTCCTCGATCACTTGGGGGGCATATAAGGCACATCGATAGCAAAGCATACTCTCTAGGTATGTAAACACATGAACAAAATAAGTGAAAGCATGCTACAGTACTTAGAGTATTTTTCAAAATTTAGGTTTTGTTAAATCATGCCAAAGTACTATGCTAAGTTCGGTCATTCGGACAAATGTTATAATAAGTAAAAATGTTATAGCATCAAGATTAAAGCTTTTACACCGCAAGCGTCGCTGCTTGGATGTAACTGTTCAAGTAAAAGATTTACTGCCCGTGCAGCAAAGTTTAAAACAAAAATATTGTTTTTACATCACGACCCGTGGGTCGTGTAAAGGAAAGAAGGAAAAATAAATGAGAAGAATTCAAGAGGCATTCGGGGCCGGAGGGTCCTGGGCAGCATCCTGGTTAGTCGCGTCCTCGACAACTTCTTCTTCTACACCAGTGACGCTTGGAGTGGCAGGGGTTGCAGCTCTTGCCTCCTCTTCGGCCACTTGGGTAGCGCATCGAGCCAACTCCGCAGTTCTGACTTCCTCTGAAAGGTAGCTAAAGTCAGCACCCTGATTATGCTTCCAGAAATTGTAGAAACATTGGAGTGTCGTCCTTTTGTACTTTTCCAGATTCTTGGAGTTGTCAAGCTCCAACTGCTTCACCTTGCCCCCGAGGGTGACAATAGCCTCATCCTTAGACTTGAGCACCTCCCCCAGATGCTTGATTTCGCGAAGATGGGCTTTGTTGAAATCTCGGTACTCCTGCCTCAACTTGACTGCAGCGTCCTTCGCAGCTTCAGCCTCCGACAGCTTAGTCACCGCCGCATCCCTCTCTCGGACCACTGCCTCCAACTCCTTGGCATGCCTGGCCTCAGCAGCCGAAAGCTCCTCGGCCGCCTTCACCTGATACCTCTCGATGGCTTTCGCCTCGACCTGCTCGAGGTAAGCCTGGGCTCGGGTACGAGCAGTAGTGGCAGACAGCAAGGCCTGTAAATAAAAAAAAAGGAGTTAGAACTTATCATGAGGACTAAAAAACTAAAGCTTGAAAAATAAAGAAGTACTTACGCTGGAGATTTCGTTCAGAGCCCTGTTCAGGATCTGGTCGAATGGCAGCTCTTCAGCTTGGACCATTGCGGCCCTAACACGGTCGCCTTTGCCGATGCGATCAAGGTGGTCCCTGGCAGATCGAATGGCATGACTCATGAGTCTGGCCCCATGAGCTTCTTCACGAGAAAGCTGCTCTTTGGCAGGTGCGGCTAGAGGATTCGGCGGGGCGAGAGCGTTTTGCTGCTCGGAAGGAACTGGAGGAGGGGTAGAAGTTTGCCCTGTTGGCGCAGGACTTTGCCCAGTTGGCACGTCCTGGGGAAGGTCTTATGTACGACCCTTCTTGGCTGGAGGGCCGCGGTTGGATTCACCAGTTCTCTTCTTAGGCTTCCGCTGGAGTTGAGGAACCTCCTCTTCGTCCTCGGCCTGGTACATGTCAAAGATGTTGGGAGTTGACATATCTGCATGCAAATAAACATAGCAAGATAATAAAAAAGGAGGCATGTGAAAGTATGTTAGACAACTGAAAGGAGGTAACAAAGTAAATACCCGAGCTACAACTACTGGTCGCTACACTATTGACTCTATTAGTCATATACTCATTATCTGGCATGAAGAAGTCTGGCCCTAGATTTGGAGCATATGTAAAGTTACCCTCCCCGTCAAACAAGTGACATGGAATTGGCAAACCATTTAAAAGCGAAATAACTTTACCATTATCGTCGGAGGATTCTCCCAAGTCAACAATAGGCTCTTTGGCCTTTTGTTTCCCCTTGCCTTGGGGAGCAGAAGGCCTTTCTGCGGAAGGGCTGCCCGTGGGTTCCCTGATTGTAACCCCCGTAGGCCTCCTTTGAGGAGGAGGTACAGGAGGTTGCTGCTCGGGAACCCCCTCGGCAGTGGCTTCGTCCACCACGGACCCTCTAAATTCATGGCGAGGAGCCAGGAGGCCAAACAACCTCAAGTATTTCTCAGTTATCAGGGTCTTGACGCTTTTTGCTGCATCAGACATCCTGGCCAGAGTGTTGTACCTCAACACCATGTCTGGTGTTGGGGTCGGACGTAACCAAGGGCCTGAAAAACAGATTAAAGTTTGAGAAAAATAAAAAGAAACACTTTAGGTTAAAGTATCGACCAGTCAAGGACAAGCTCCTACCTCCTCGGGCAAAGGCCAAGTTGTTGCTGGTTATGTCTGGAGTAAGGAAATACTCCCTATTGTAGTGCCCCACGTTGGATATATGGGTAGTGCCACTCAAGAACGTCCGGCCTGTCTCCTGGTGGCAGAACTGGAAGAAGCCCGTCCCGTTGTGCTGTGGGTTAGACTTAAGGTCGAAGAGATAGTTGACCTCGTGGGGCGAAGGTTCTGGCCATTTGTTAAGTTTATACAGAATATGAAGTGCGGCCAGCATCCTATATCCGTTTGGAGTTATTTGGAAGGGGGCGACACCAAAATAGTTGGCCACCCCCACAAAAAAGGGATGAAGAGGGAGGTAAGCTCCTGCCTCAAGGTGATACCGGGACCAGGCGCTGTTTGCACCTCCTGGGAGGTTAGCCCTCTGGTATGTGGTAGGACATATAATGGTAACCCCCGTAAGAGGGAATTTTCTGAAGCAGTTAGCGACCATTCGAGGGGTCACTGAACTGGCTGGGGAAGTATACCACACGACATCAGGCGGATTCCGATGACGAGGGCGAGCCCTAATTTGGATATTAGGGTCAGGAACGGGATTTTCTCGACCACTGGTCGAGGGAACCCGAGCCTGCGAATCAGGCTGGACAGGAGAATTCGAGTTGCTTCCGGACTCAGGTCTTTTCTTGCCAGAAGACTTGGAGCGAGCCATTAGAGAGGAAGGTTGGGGTCTGGAAAAGGATTGCGAGAAAGGAATCTCGTGGACACGGTCAGCTGGTTGTTCTTCTCCCTCGAGCAGCTGGGCGAGAAGGTCGTCGTCGATGGGTCTTTCACCTCCCCACAAATCTGGCATTAAAATCTGCAAACAGAAGAATGGGGAGGTGAGGATGTGGAAATTTTAAAAGGCGTTTTAGAATAACGCTGGTCGAGTATAAAAGTTAGGCTTTTATACAACATCATTCTAACAAAAAGCTAAATCTTTCTACACGAACAGTTTGAAAAACGGATCAAAGGGTGAAAGTAAAAAGTTTTTCTGGAAAAGCTTTTTCAACTCCCCTTAGGGCGGGAAAAAATTATTTTTCAACTAGCTTAAAAATCGAAATTTTACTTCGGTTTTACGTCCTAAAAAGCATGATCCTGGATTTTAAACTAACTCGTAACTCTACTGTGCCTACAAAACATTCTGTCTACCAGCATCTTAAACCAGAAACGGAAAAACTTAAACAGTACACCATCAGAAACATGCACTGCGAGAAATTAGAAGCATGGGATTTCGAAAACTTACCGAGAAGAGTGATCGTAGAGGTAGAAGAAAGGTCTTCGGAGATTAAGGAGCCCACGGTCTGAGTCTTGGAAGCGCAAGAAAACGGTCTCCGGAGAAGTTTAAAGCTCTGGTTTTTAGGGTTTTCTGCAAAGACAATGGCGTGCGTAAAAAGAAAGAAGAGGCTTCGACAGTCTTATATAAGTTTGTTTCTAATATCAAAAAAGTGTAATCATTTGTCTTCCTTTTTCGAAGTATGGGGAAACGGGATGGCCGTCGAAATCGTTTCTGGGGAACCGAAAAGACATGATTAGACAGAAGTGGGTTGCTTTTTTCAAGAACACACAAAGGATTCTGACACGTCAGGTGGGGTTACCGAAGGGTCGTTCGTCCAAAAGTTTATTTACTGTTCGTAGTAAATAAACTTTGGGGGGCAAATGTTATCCAATAAATTAGCATTGGTGACGTGGCCAGTAATCTCTGGACACGTGGCTGACATCAGGAAGCGTCTGCTAGAGCATCGACCAGAAGACACCGTAGAAGCAGGGAAAGCCCGTCTTACCCGCGACCAGTCTGGTCGATGGTTCCGTGTACAAGGCAACATTTATGGGAAGATCTTTATGAATCCCGAATTTATCTCATACAATCTTCTGGGTATCCGATTATTCAGGAAAGAATATCTGTAACAATCTTTTGTAACCCTCCTTGAGCCTATAAATAGCAAGAGATAGCTCAAAGGAAGGGACTTTGGGCTTTTGAATCACTCGAAACTATAGTAATTTGCCAAGTAAACTTGTATTGTTCTTCAGAGGTTAGTGAAACTCATTGAACCCTGGTTCTTTGATCACCCTTCTGATTCTTATATCAATATCAGTCTAAGTGGACATAGGTCATTACCAGATCTTGGGGCCGAACCACTATAAATTGATGTGTTTTCTTTACTTTTGTCATTACGTTCTTCTCTATACATTCGTTCATATCAATCACGTTTCAACTTCGTGTCAGTTGGCCAAATCTTGGGTCAACACTAATAAATTTAAACTTACTTAAAAACTTAATAAATCAATTAAAAACTCAAGAATTAAGCAACAATTAACACATAAAAAGTGGTAAAATAACTCTATTTTGTAGAGTTATCATAGGGTCATTATGGCTATAAAGGGAACTTGTCCAATCACCCTTCATTTACAAATCACTATTTCGACGACAACCACTCTGATAGACCAATTAGTTTTCCTTGCTTAACACGCGTTTTAAATTGTCAAGATTTTATTTCTATATTTTTATCTAGAGTTTTTATTTCGAATAATAGGATAAATTGGCCTTCTCATAAGTCAATCTTTGTTGGGCCTAAGAAGTTAATGGCTCGGCTATATTGCGTCGAATACCATTATCAGTAATATCTCATTTTCCCTCAACTTTTTCATAGTACCACTTAAACCAAAAATTAAGGAAAATACCTCCCACTAAAACATTTTTTGAAGTTTGTTCCTTCTTAGAGTTTGAGTAAATTTTAAAGTTAGAATTAGTAGTTCTGAAAAACATAGTACAAAAATTATTTCAAACTCTTCACATTTTAGACATTTTCAATTCACTGATGTACACCCTACAAAGCACGGGAAATACTCAATAAAGAATGATTTCCCTGGTGCAACGGTTGTATTCTGCCTATTAATTGAGGATTTCATCATTTATCTTGTTAGGAGTGTGTCCTAAAAGCGTGTAAAGACATTTGTTTTTTCTGTGAATAAATAAATACAATGGTTTATTATTATTGTCAAATTTAGATTGTTAAATTATTGTTTGAATAATTTTGTAAATATCATAAAAATTCCATATTCATTATTGAGGGTGTGATCTTGTATTAGTACGAGAGAATTAAGATCACATGAATGAATAAAAATAGTCAACAACAACAAATTAAAGTTATGGAATTCTTTAATTTGAGTTGTAAGTACGGTTTACTGAGTATCATAATGATACAAATAATCTAGATTCAGATTATTGATGTGGAAAGACATCCCGGTAAAGGTGCTTTATATAATATGATTATATATGACATGGACCGATATGAATTAAAGTCTTTATCCAAAAACCATTTAACAATAAAGACTTGTAATTCATATCATAACTGATGATCATTTATAGATCAACCTAAATCCTGAGTGTTCATGAACTCCTGTTCATATTTATTAAATCTTTTGATTCACTCGTTAAGGTCTCTTCAAAGAATGAGGCTAATGACTTTTGTTTTGGAGATTTAATATCATGGATGGCTGGGAACATGTATCAACAATACGGAATCTAATCTTTCCTAACGGATCGTATATTAGTTCCCTTAAGGGTTAATTCTGGAACTGAATGATTTTGAGCTCAAATCTATAATTTGATTATAGATTAATTATTCACTAGTGAATTAATGGTACTTAAGGAATAAGAAGTAAATTAGAAAGGTTAAATGGTAATTCTTCCATTCTAATTTATGAACTAATTAATTAGAGGGTTGAACTATTGTAAGATGGTTATATCAATGGACGACTTAAGAAAAAGATTTCTGTAAAAGTATATCTATAACATAAAGAGTGCGGTTCTGAATTTATAGTGGAGTAATATCATAATTAATAAATTAACTATTATAATTAAAGAGTTTAATTATTTAGTTTCAATTTATTGGAGCTTAATGTTATAGGTCCATGGTCCCCAAAATGGCTCAAACAATCACAGTCAAAGGCAAATACAAAAATTGGGCAAAAAGGACTTATGTGATAAGTAAAATATTTTTCTATGTATCAAACATAATTATTGTTTAATTATGTGTAATTAATTAATTAAAAATTAATTAATTATTTGATTTAACAAAAATATAATTAATTTTGAATTAATTTATTTTTGGGATTTTTGGTATTTAAATAATAATAAAATTGGGAAAAATCACATGCCTGCACATGCATGTGGTACACGTGTGGCACAGTGCACAGGCACTGTGCTACACGCATAAGAAATAGACTTGGTCTCTTGATTCCACAATTTTAGTTATTTAAATATTAAATAAATAATGAGATATTTTGATTTGATTTAAATATTATTATTTAAACAAAAATCTGATAACTGATCAGTTATTTTGAATTTGTTTAAAATAACAAATATTTTAATATATTGGATATTATTAAATATTGGATATCAGTTTTCACAGAACGTAAGTTTTCAGGGATAGAAAAATATCTAGGATTCTCTCAGAGAAAAAGATCAGTGACAAAAACAAAGGTCATTGTTCTTCACAAAACCTAGGTCCAAAACTTTATCAGATCTCATGTGTTGAGAATATCTAATAAATAGTTATTGCCTATTATTTGTATAGCGAGCCCACACTCGTTCTTTGTGTGACTGAGAACATTTCAGAAGATCTTGGTGTGAGATCTCAAGGATTCAGCCATACGAAAAGATAGCAGCAAGGAAGGACCTGAGGTAATGTTTCTATTCTTGTCCTTGATTCAATATATATATATGAGTGTGAAGAAGTAGATCTAGAAATCTTATGGGATTAATCTGACAATTTGATTGTTGTTCCGCTGCGCATAATCTCTGATTTGATCAATAAAAACCAACATATCTATCATAACAATTTTCTATAATGTTTGTTAGGATGAACATGACAATATTATCTATATTAATTGATTTTTTTAAATTCAGAAGTCATACTGCAGACTACAATGCCATACCAGGTTGGGCATTGTTGACCACGATTTTGGCCAACGACGAGTAGACGCAAGAACAACAATGAAGAATATAGTCTTGAATAGAAAATAAAAAATACACAACTAATTTTATAGTGGTTCAGCCCCAATTTGTTGGTAATAGCGTAATCTAGTTGGAGTTATTATATATGTACATACACTTAAGATCGGATGAACCTGAGCCAACTGAGTTTCTTAAGTATAAGTCAAAAAATACAAAGTTTCTCTCTCTAAGTTCTCTCAGAAAATGCCCCAAGTAACAGTCTCAAAGTCTTAAAATTAGAGATTCTAAAAGTCTCAAGAAGATCAGATCCCCTAAAATGATGTCATGAGCTCTTTATTTATAGGCTCATGGATCGTACATGAAAAATCTCCTTTTTTGAAGCAGTCCTTGGTTGTTTGAACCAAATTTAATTAATAAAATAATAAAGAAATTCACATTACAACAATATGGCTACTACTTCGGGATATCTGAGAGACTCGTGCGGTAGTTACGAGCAATTCGGGTTGTAGTAGTTACTGAGATTCGTAAAAAATTCACTGGTAGCTAACTCTTGAGACTCTGACATATCCGGTCAGCTAAATCTTCCTCCTGATGTTGTTGATCGACTAAGTATTCATTATGAAGTAACTGGTCGACTGAGTCATCCTTTCTGATGTTGTTGGTCGAGTGAATCTCCCTTATGAAGTATCCAGTCAGTTGAGTCTTCCTTTCTAATGTTGCTGGTTGGGTGAATCTTCCTTCTGATGTTGCTAGTCGGGTAAAACACTACCTAACCAGGTAAATTCATACCTGGTCGGGTGAGTCACTTCCTGGCCAGGTAAATTCTTACATAGTCAGGTAAATCACCTCCTGACCAGATAAATTCTTACATGGTCAAGTAAATCACCTCCCTTGGCCAACACGTTCATTGACCATTATTGTGCCACTTAATGACCATGCATTGCCACGTGTCACTTTTGATTTCTACGACATTGAACTGAAATTTTGGGGATAACAGGCATTATCACCAATCCCAGTCCAGTGACCATCCCATCCATGTTGTAAAGGGAATCGATTTGAAATTTTTTACTTTACTATTGGAGTAACTAGTATAGTTTTTATTTTTATATTTATATATAACTTTATGTCAATATTAAGTTCTTCTTCATTGATACTAATATGATGTACACCCTACAATTAGTGTCGTATTAAGTTAGAAAAATATGAAAATTGTAACGTCCCGAATTTGCTAATAAGGCTTAGGGCCTTGAGTAGTCTGCCAGGACGACATAAATGGATTTATATGTAAATTTAACTGAATATGTGCGTGATTATGTGAAATATAGGAGTTATATTAAGATATGACTATTATGTGAAACTTTATTATGATTTAATGCATTTGTCTATTTCTTCTTCATCTAAATTTTAGTTAATTTGAGTTTATTGTCTATGTGATTAATTGCGTACCTTTTACATACGATTTATGAATTTGAATAAAAATCTTAAAAGTGAGATTTGAATATGCTAAAATTGAGTACACGTATATTTTAATTTAGAACGAGAGTATCAAATTGGTCTATGTGATTTAGGGTTGTACTTATTGCTCCTATTTGAATTGACCATAGAAATATAGGGAATTCACATTAGGTCGAGTTTTCTATTTCTTAATCCAAATAGTTAATACTTTTGTATGCCTATCATTTTAATGAGAAGAATTTCAGTGATAATTGCATTAAATAATAATAGGGTGGATAGTGGAGAATATTAGAATTCCTAATTGTTTATAGTCTGAATTTAATTATTGTGTTCTTGTTATTATTTGATTTTGAATGTTGCAAGTTTCATTTATTTATGCTTTCTTATTTTTAAATTTCACAAGTTCAATTTTTGTTAGCCAAATAGAAACTAAGAAATAATTTTATGGTAATTGATAATTCAGTCATTATGGAACTATACTTGGTCTTACCAAGAAATTATTACAAATTGCGACTGTGTGCACTTGCATAGCTTTCATTTTCGCAACAGCAATAGACGATACACCAATAATATTTTTATTTGTAATATTTCATGACAGTTTTTATTTAAAACTCCATACAAATGAAACTATGTGGCGTACTACATTATTAATTAGAATTGGGTAGTAATATAATTTTAGGCCATATTGGACATAATTATGTAAAGAACTAGGATAACTACTTGGTGTACGTAAAGAAGGCAACCAATAAAATGATGTAACAAAAATTAATTGTCACAAAAAGGTGCCAAAACATGAAAATAAAATTTAAAAAATCCCTAAATTTCTTGTGTCATCTTCACTAACACAGTTTAGAATTTTTATTTCAAAATTGTTGTCAAAACATTAATTTAATAATAAAATAAGGGGTCACATATACGTATATATTGAACTGGTTATTAATAACTAATATTTTCCATTTCATACAAATAATTTCCACACGGCTTCAATAGATCAAGTTATACACTCCACTCATATTATTATATACCCAAATGTGTATACGATAAACAAACATATGAGTGAATATTTAAATGCCTTTCTAATTAGAACCAAAAATGTGGAGCAACCCATACTTATATATTAAAGGATTTAAACCGTTTAAACCAGTGAAACTTGGTACATAATATATAAAACAACAAGGTTACTCAGGTGGAGGTCCACCATATCCTCCAATGCTTGCAAGCACAAGTACATAGTGTGTAGAGCATGAGATTTAAACCCTTTAAACTATTGATACTAGGTCCATAATATATAAAACAACTAGGTTAATCAGATTACTCATGCATTGAGTTGGACGTCCACCATATCCTCCAACTCTTGGAAGCACAAGACCATAGTGTCTAGAGCATCCTGCATTGCATTGACAATTGACCATTTTATTCCTTTTTTCTCAATTTTCTCTCGAATCAACTTAGCTTTCTCCATTCCTTCGTCGAACTTGCGTATATGTTTAGTAATAAAACTTTCAATGTCAACGAGCTCTGCCTTCTCAGGTTTGGCATGGACGGGTTTGGGACCAGCCTCATAAGGAGCTATGGTAGTCAATTTCATCCCAGACGCGAGTTCAGTTACTTTAATGTTTACCGAGTCTAGTAAAGACTACACATATTTCTCAATCTGAGTATCCCAGCTTTCTTCTGGTACATTTACGATGTTGGCCTCAAACTACTTGTTCTCTTCTTCATCCTCCTTCATTGAAACTGTACTTGAGGTGGCCATGGTGTTTTCCTGAGAAGTTACACGTTCAATAGTGTCAGTTTAATTATTAACTAACACCAATATGTTTTCGTACTTTGCATCCCCAATAAGTGTTTTTGCCACATCCAGGTACCTTTATAGGCCATAATTTTTTGCGCATAGAATACTTGGACAAAAAAAGTGGTTGGCAATATACACTTTCTTTTTAACTGACGTGGACATTTAACGAAGTACTTTAGATTAAAAGTTGCCCATCACTAATTGCTCACACATAAAAAAATGTGAAGCATTGACAAAGTATGGTTGTGCCGACGACCTCCATCAGTTACTAAACTGAGTTTGTGTGTTAGGTGAAGCATATATTGCTTTACGTACTTGTGGATCTTGGTGTCATATCTTTTCATCATTTAATGCTAAATAATTTAGTATGTACAGTGAATTAGATTAATATAAAATCTTACACCATATCTTCTTTGTGGTATCTTCACATGTACCTATTATTTCCTCCTTCTGTACACTAGGAATGGATAATATTGGGTTGTGTATGAATGGGATCCACATATTGTCTACTCATCCCCATAAATGATTAAAAAATTCCAGTCAAAAAAGGAGATCATATTTTCTCTGTATTCACCTTTTTCCAATATCCATTTCTGCTGAAACCCTTTAATGAAATTATCGTCCTCTTCGGTTCAAAGCATCCCTAATGGATTCATATTCCTCCATTGACTTGTGTAATATACAAGTGTTCCAAGACTCCCCACGACTGCAGAAACAACCATCGGAATGGGACGAGTTTACCCACTACCAACAAAAAACCATCACACCCGAACCAGTACAGTACATCAACAAGCTTAAGGAGAAGATTGAGGAAAAGGAGAGCAAGATTTTCTTCATAAATTATGAGAATCGTATGTTGGAGGAACGAAACCTAACTTTAAAAGAAAGGATATCACAACTAGAAGCAGAGTTGGAAGATATGAGCAAAAATTTAGATGATTTGAGGTATTCTACGTTG
Source organism: Humulus lupulus (assembly GCF_963169125.1). Classification (NCBI taxonomy): domain Eukaryota; kingdom Viridiplantae; phylum Streptophyta; class Magnoliopsida; order Rosales; family Cannabaceae; genus Humulus; species Humulus lupulus. The sequence continues at coordinate 204,036,583 of NC_084793.1, forward strand.
ATGGCGGATTATCAACTCATGTCCCAAGCAGTGGAGGAACTGAAGATAGAGGCCTTGAGAAGATACCAAGAATATCTTGAAGAGAAAGTAAAGAATACAGTCGACCGTGTTAACCAAGGGCATGGAACAAGATGATGATGATAATATTAATTAATAATCCTTCAATATCTTTTTTAAAATGTTATTAGATAATTTAAGCTTCAATTTGCTGAATTGTGTCATTAGTTTTTGTATTAATGTATTTATTATTGTAATCGGAGGTCCCTATAACTTTGAATAACTATGGGTTTTGTTATTCAATATTAATAGTTTGAGTAGGGTTTCCTAATTGACGCCATAGGGAATCATGTGCTAAATCTTGATGGGCCCAGTAACATACTGTTCTCTATATATAGACCCTAATCGAATCCCTACTATGTAGCCCTCGGTGCCCAATACAAGGGTAAGGGCTATGGACTTGATGATCATATTGAATTTGACCATATTCTACGTTGGAGTTAATGTTACATTTTTTTCCATCACAAAACATATGAATAAATTACTAATACATGGTGTCTTCTATACGTGACATGGACCTTTAAATTTGTGGTATTTTCTTGTAAATAAATTACTGTCCACAAATATTTTAATTTGAAGTCCACTTAAAAAATTTCAGTTTTTTTCTTCAATTTGATAATTTTTATTTTTAATTAACTACATAAATTAAAAAATATATATTCAAACTAACCCTTTATTCAATAGCATATTACTAAGTCCAATAATTATTGTAGCTACATTAACTTTATGGCACATGTTGAGTCTTATTTTGTGTGGTGTTTAGGTTGTATTTTAGATAGTTTTTATTTAAGTTTTTCTATTATTTAGTGCAGTATTACGCTTGTCTTTGTCTTTTTTCAGGCTTTAGTCAATAAATAAAGGAAAAGAGAAAATGAAGAAAATTGGCAGAAAAATGATGAAATAATCAGCATTTTGATGTTGTTTTTGTGAAAAGAAGAGCCCTCAAGATATTTTATAGCCTCGGTGAACTCTTAGGAAAAAAAGTGTGTAATTTGAAGAAATTATTAAGAGACGCGGCATGACTTGGTAGCGTCGCGGCCTGGTCCTTTACATAATGCATGTTTTCAAAGTTCTGCAAGGGTCGCAGCGCTGGAAGGAGGGGTCGTGGCGCTAAGGGATTCTCAAGGCCAGAATAAACGTACGGGTTGCGGCAGATGGGAAGTCAGGTCGCAGATCGCCTCAACGAAAAAGTCAGTTTTCAGGATACAGGCTGCGACGCTTGAATAGCTGGGTCACGACACTAGTTACTTCAGAAAGAAAAACTAGGTTATAAACCTAATTTCGAAAGAAAAGAAGAGGAGGAAAAAAAGACGATTTTTGGAGAGGAAGGAATACACTGTGGAGCACGACCGATTATTTTCAACAATTCTTTTTCTTTTACTTTAGAATTCTATGTTAATTTCCATGGTTATGGATGTTTAGAATGATGTTTATGAACTAAATTTATGTTTAGGTTTTCTAATTGACTCTCTTGAAACTCTATTATGATTTAATGCATTTATCTATTTCTTCTTCATCTGAAATTTTTTCAGTTTCTGTTTATTGTGGATGTGATTGATTGCGCACCTTTTACATACGATTTATGAATTTGAATCAAAATCTGAAAAAGTGAGATTTAAATATGCTAAAATTGAATAGACATGGATCTCAATTTAGAACGAAAGTATCAAATTGAGTTATGTGATTTAGGGTTGTATTTATTGCTTCCTATTGTTTGAATAGACCATAGAAATATAGGGAATTCCCATTAGGTCAAGTTTTCTATTTCTTAACTCGAATGGTTAACACTTTTGTATGCCTATCATTTCAGTAGTGATTGCATTAAAGAATAATAGAGTGGATAGTAGAAAAAATTAGGATTCCTAATTGTTTCATAGTGAATTTAATTCTTGTGTTCTTGTTATTATTAGATTTCAGCAATTTTTATTTATTTCAGTTTTCTTATTTTCAAATTTCACAAATTCATTTTTTCGTTAACCAAATAGAAACTAAAAATTAATTATTTGGTAATTGATAAATCAGTCTTCGTGGGACGATACTCGTTCTTATCGAGATTTATTACAAATTGCGATTACATATACTTGCGTAGTTATAAAATCCGCAACCGCACGCTTAAACAAACATAAATAAAATGAATAGATTTTGTAGGGTTACTAATTGTCATCACACATATTGGCATTTTGAGATGCATTAGTGGCCATACTATTGGTCCATTCCTCTCCTATGACATTTGTAACGACCCAAATTTCCTAATAAGGTTTAGGACCTTGATTAGGAGGCCGGGAGGGCCATAATTGATTAATTGTGCTATTATGTGATTATATGCATGATTATGTGGGTCATATTATTATATGATGATAAAGGCATGCATGGGGTTATATACTCTTTTGTGAGGGTATTTTGGTAATTTGGCTCATTGAGAGCGTAATTGCATACTTGTGTGTATATTGGTAGGCTAACGATGAGACCACATTATTATGTGGGTATGTCTGCAGCTTGTGGCTTAAGGCGATCCTAACAAGCGGTTTAGCGGGAAAGTCACAGCGAGGATTTATACCCGGCTCGATGTGAGCCTGGGGATGTATCTGGGAATTTGGAGAATATATTGGAGATGATTTGGTATTGAGAAATATAATTGGTGACTAATTAGAAGATGGTTATTAAGTGGTAAATATTTAGGACACTTGAGGAGTTAGTGGGAATTGGGAGCAATGACTAAAATGCCCTTAGGATATTTAAAAGCTTGGTTTAATTGGGAGGGCAATATGGTCATTTGACTATAAGGGATAAGTAACATCTGTCTTTATGTCTTAGTGGAAGTTGTAGATTAACTCTGAAGCTTAAGGAAAAGAAAAGAATAAGGAAAGAAAGAAAAACAGGACACTTAGAGTTATCTCTCTCTCTCTCATTCGGTTGGGTCATCTCTTCACCAGTCCTTGTGGGTTTTGGAGCTGGAATTCCAGAGTAAGCTCAAGATGGAGCTTAGGGCTAAGGACCTTGGTGAAGCTAGAAGAACTAGCAAGGTTTAGCCAGTCAATTGAGGTAAGTTTTAAGGTTTCCTGATGTGTTTTTCTGGGTCTTAATGTGGTGGTTTCTAAGTTTGAGTTTTGGTTGGAATAAAGGGATATGAACCTGAGGAGTTGAAGGGCTTGAGGCTGGTTGGATGCTAGGGATAACTTAAGGTCGAAATCCTCCATAGAAGGTAACAAGTTCTGGCTTTGACGTTCTAGGTATCTGAGTTTCTGGTTGAATCTTTCAGTTCTTGGGTTCAATGTTTGTTTTTCTAGTTTGATGATGCATGTGGTTAGGTCTTGTGTTATTGAGTTGTATGGGGTGAGATATAGGTGATGGTAGACTCAATTTGGTGTGTAATTGAGGGTTGGAATGGTACCAAGGGGTTTTGGTTCGAGGAAAGTCGAAGAGGGAAAACAGGGTGCTGCTAGTCTGTGACTAGCGCTGTATCGCTAGCCTTTGGGCGCTACAGCGCTAGGCTAGGGCTTCCTGGGCGTTTTGGTTATGCTTGTAGCGCTATAGCGCCCTCCTTTGAGTGTTGTAGCGCTACCCTGTCTCCAGGAAGGGGATTTTGTGTTTTTCTTTAGGGTTTTTGCCCGGAGGCTCGAGGTTTGATTCCACCACCCTGTTTGGTGGAATTAGGGCTTCCCGGGGGCTCGAGATTGGTCCCGAGGCTAGGTTTTGGATTTGAAGTTTGGTGGTGATTCTGATCTATGGCTATGACTAGGTACGCACTAAGGTTCAAACGGGATCATGCTTGAGGATCAATTGAGCGAGCTAGCGGGATCTAAAGGTAAGAAAGCTGCACCTGATTATGTGGTTAGGTTGGGACTAAGTGTTCCCTATGTTTGTATGCATTGTTATGTGAATGTGATTAACCATGTGAACATGATGGGACTAAGGGCTCCCTATATTTGTATATCATGTCATGAGGTGGTATTATGCCATGGGACATGCGATAACCGACCTAAGGGTGTCAAAATCAATATTTGCGCACAGGGCGCAGCTCGACCACTGGTAGCTGAGGCAGCTTATTTATCACTGAGCTCGGTTAAGCTGGCCGGAGTCAGTGAGTATTCCACTAGGGGCGGCCTAAGTGAGCCGAAGACAGTGGGTTAAATAGAGGGTGCGACCTAAGGGTGCCGACCCTGAATATTACTTGATGGATGTGATAAACTGTTGATTATGAATGTGAATATTGCGTTATGGATATGATTTGCTGATTGTCTGGATGACAAGTTGTTAATTTGTTGAGTGTTATCACTGATTGGATAAATGTTATGAATTGCTGAATTCCTAGTTATGCATTGTGGAATATTTGATTATTGATGTTGATCTTGCCATGATATCATGCTTTCTTGCTGGGCCTCGGCTCACGGGTGCTACGTGGTGCAGGTAAAGGCGAGGGTATGCTGAATCAACCATGAGTTGGAGAGCTCTGGGGGCGAGGTGTACATTGTCAGCTGCTCGGCCACCACGGTCGGGGAATTGGACAGGGATGGAAACCTAAAATGTGTATTTTGCCATTAGAGTGGCTTGAGTTATTTATAACTTTTGAGATTTGCTGTAACTGAGTCATCTAAACCCTGTTTTACGTTTCCATGTATTAAACTGTCATTTTTAAAGAAAATAGCCTGTTTGTGACCAAAATCTTTTATTCCTAATCCGTTGATGACCTTGGAATCACATTTTGTCTAAATGACTTGATTAGCAAGTCTTGCACTATTTAAAACACACAGTGTAACGATCTTGGTTATCCAGGGCGTTACAACATTGTTCGGTTCATCACAATTTTTTTGAGAATGGATGAGGTCAATCCATGGGTTTGCTTCAATTGTTGAACATTTAAATGAGGGGTGGTAATCTTTCTAGGTTTTCTGACTCATTGAAGAAAATTTTCAAGTTGCATGATTGTGCCTCAAGTGGTTGAAATTGTGACACCTATTCTGCATGCACCGTGAATCCTGCTTATCCTTGTCTTTTAATTTAGATTTGTTTGCCTCCCGACTGTTAGTTCTTACAACTACAGGGTCTCGAATCATCCTTCTACCATGTTCAGACTGCATGTCATTGGGTGAGACACCTGACATTGGACCATTATGAAGTGGGTCCATGCACATTGTCTTAAATTTCTCTTCCATGTGTGACATTTCATTTATTGGCTCTTCGTACTGTCATTTTCGTTAGTGGCATAGTACCACATTGCATTGAATTGTGATGTTAGGGCTCCTCGCCTTTAATTGAATATTATTTTTGGCATATTTTTTTTACCAGCCCTTAAATAGGGTTTTTGGAATGCAAGGTGTGTTCAAGTGCTTCAATAGGGAAAAAATATGCCGACATCGAACTCCATCTAAATCAAAAAACATGCATGTATAGTTTTAGTGCCCTTTGTCGGTGTGGTAATGAATCCTACTCCGGGCTAGACCTCTAGGGAAATGTGTTTGTAAGTAGAACTTATACTCAAATGCCACTTTTTCGTAAATGTTCCTAGTCAAAATTGAGGCGCTTGTTGGTAGTACTGGTGCAACAAGTTGGCTAGTAAATAAGGGGAACTGTTGTTACTGATGAAGTCATCTTCCCTCTCTATGTAACGAAGACCCCAAATGGCTTTGTCAACTTGGCCCACAAGATCTTTGCAAGTGAGGAAATGTGATAAGTAAGAATTAATAGACTCTGACCTCTGAGTAATTCTAAGACCGGTAAAAAAGTTCCCCCTCAGGAAACATTCCGCCCAACTCTTTGTATTATTGTACGTTTGAGACGCCCATAACGTATCTTCATACTCGAAGTCTAAAATCATCTAGTTGTATGTTTCTTCAAACTCTTCCTCGGTCCAATATTGATAGAGTAGTTGATTAAACTTTGATCTGAAAGATGGGTGATGCGCATTAACAGTTACATTATTTTGAAAATGCCATGCGCCTAGCCGATGGACAGCGGTAGACATGACTGTCTATATTGCATTTGTCATAGTAAGATCTCCGTCAGTCACAACAACCTTAGGGGATTTGTTATTCATGCACTCTAGGAATTCTTGTCATGCCCATATGTAGGTGTCTTCTTTCTCATCATATAGCAATGCAACTACAAAAACAATTGTCCTGAAGTGGTGATTCAACCCAACAAATATGAGTAGGGGTTTATTGTATGTGTTATTCTTGTATGTTGAGTCGAATGCCATAATAACACCGAAACAATCATAATCACGAAGTGAGTTGCCATCAGCCCAAAAAAGATCAACCATCCTATTCTCAGCATCAATAGTGTGTGCCTCAAAAAAATATGGATCTTGAAGCCCGAGACATTCCAAGTATCCCAATGCTCCTTCCGTGTCTATTTCTTCTTTGTCTTTCTCATATTTTTGGCGACTAGTCCAATTATACAAATCCTTTTTCAAGAAAGGAATATACTCATGCCCCCCTCTTTCCTATGCTAGATGATTGAATATGTGGAACGTACGAATACCTGAGCATCTCATTGACATCACTTGGGCACCGATAGACGGTGGTACTGATCGATTAGAGCGGAGAAATTGCAACTCACCTTTTGAAGCTAGGTCATGATTATGGTTTAAGTTGAAGTCTTTTGCTACCCAGCTATTGTCAGCCCTGTCCAGGTTGACAGGTAGTAGTGTAAGACACCCTGTTCGTGTGATAGGTCTAGCTGTCTTCTTGCGGTTCACAAGGCAGGCCCACTTATCATGTCGAAAAGCTTGGTTTGATCATACCCACTTCCTTTCTCCATTCAACATTTTTGCTATCCTGTCGTACATATTCCTTGCAAACATTGAACCCCATCCATTTGGAGTAGGTGTAGTAGAACTCTTCCCATTGTTGAAGGGTGGGAGGGTGTTTTTCTACAATATCTTCTTTTAATAACTCTTGTGGTTGCTTATTGAATATTTTCAACTCCGTAAGTGCTGAACACATGTCTTTCTCCATGCCTTCATCTTCTTCGTTTGTCATTGCCTGTGCCATATGAAAGAGTGATAGAATTTAGTACTATATAATATACGAGTTTAAAGTCAATAGAGTAATTTATTATCATTAATATGAAGGGTACAATGTCCTTTAATTATCATGTGTTACCAGGCCTATTATTTACTAATAAAATTTTACCAATCCCATGAGGAGGTTATATTCCCATGAATTCATTCTGGCAATAATTGAATTTAAATATTATCTTGTTATTTGTCTCAAAAAGAATAACATGTGTACCTCCAAAAGTTCGTACACTACAGGTTTCCCCAACCCCCTCCATAAATGTGACAGTCAGAATCCAGTGATCAGCACGAGGAAAGACCAGGTAAAATTTGTGCAATCCCACATCACCCAGGGAAGGTCAAGTGTGATGATTCTAAGACTGTGTAGGTATGGGACTACACAATTGAAGATGGCTTAAATTGATTGATGGGTACTACTTATGCCAACAAGATGCATCTTCTTTTTGATAGCCTATCACTTGAGAACTCCAAAGTTAAGCGTGCTTCACCTGGAGTAGTCTCATGATGGGTGACCTCTTAGGAAGTTTTCCCATGAAGCGTGCGACTGAGGACAAAGCACGCTGGAAAGACTCATGTTGGTTTGTAGAGCCAGTCGTCATTACAAGAAGAAGCCATAGTGACGTGGGACGTTACAATAAAAATGGGAAGGTGTAATTAAACTTAGAAAACACAAATTAGAATCACATATCGCATTTATTGTGTCAATATATTTATTTTAAGAGATGACATTATTGTAAGAGTTAAATAGATTTATGTAAGTGCTTAACTATCACAAAATTTTGGACTCCAATTAAGAGGATAAAGTAGTTTCATTTTCATTGGATATGGTGGGGTCCAATGTCGTATATGTATGTCCTTATAATTGGAATATTCTGGTTATTAGAGGTAGGTATGTCTTATTTTGTTTGTTAACTGTGGGATTAAAGTTGATATTAAATAGGAATACACCACTTGCATAAACATAGTATAATAACATAATACATACGAAACCAATGCATCACATCATATAGCATACCTTATAGGCGGTACACAGAGGATATTTTAACAAAACAAACTTGGCTGACTCGTTAAAATACCATTAGGAGGTACTTCCATTACCCTTGATTGAATGTTGAAGGTAATTTAAGTACTTGCAGGTACTGCACCAATCTAAACTACTAGAACCAAAAAGTGAAATTAAAAATAAGGACGACATCCTCATAGTGTTGGAGATTAGTGGACGAAAACGATTGGGAAGACAAAAGATGATGTTGAAGAATGTCAATCAAGCACAATGATTTCGTTGGTGTTTGTTGAGTCGTTGGCTTCCACAGACAGCTCGCAGCTAAGATTCTCTTGGTGCTTGACCATTGAGCCAAGGTGGTCTATGATCTGTCTCTATTGAAAGAGGAAAGACCTAATGTCCATTGAAGTCATCCTTAAAGTGTTGCTTTTTTAGCAACAATATTTTTTAAAATAGTAAGCTTTTCAATCTTCAAATCCTTCCTCAGCCTTACTTCTCGGTTTTCTCGATTGGTCCTCATTTTGTGATTTTGCGTCACTCCTACTAAGGTGGGTGTGGTCTGGGGTGCCATTTTTGTGTTTTATCTAGAGGAAGAGGGAGTCCGAGTGGAGTGAAGTTCAAACGGAACGGGGAATACGTTGGTTGGTGACTCTATTTCTATTTTTATTTTCACCTCTATAGGGAAGAGATTGATGCATAACTTAGAGGATGACATGGTGGGGAAAATACTAGATATCAAGGCAAAAGTCTCTTAGGGGTGGTTTTCGGTGAGGGTGCTTTCCTAAGGGGGCCATACTTATATATAGTAGGCCATGAATGGGTAATGGTGGCATCCACATTCCCGCCAAAAAAATATGTATAGAGAGAAGGTACATTGAGATGCCAAGTATTACATAAACACTAACGGTAGACTAACCCAAACGTTGACGCCAATTAGAAGATGTATTTTAACAAATTTGTTAACTGTAACTCATTGAAAAATTATTAATTTTGAGAGGTATATAAAGTTAACAAAGTAGTTGTGACGTAGGTCATGATTGATCAAGGATTTGCGCACAGTACAAGAATCAATTACCTCTATGTCAAAGTGGGGCCAAAGTATGCGATGGTGGCTACAATGGGAACTATTCCTTAGGTACTTGATAGTTTCCCACCATAATATAATAAACAACAAACTGGTGGTAGATCCTCAATATATACTTGCTTGGAAGTCCCAAAGGAAAAAGGACGTGTATATTGCCTTAGAACCAAATTGTACCTATTTGAGTTCAAGTGGTTAGAAACTTTCCTTAAGTGGAGAAACCTCAAATAGTTGAAAGAGTTGATGAAGAAACAAAAGATATAGTCAGTACATTCTATATACTAAGTAGCAACAAAAGATATAATTAATTAACCATTTTATTATAAGCCTTTTTGCAAAATTTACTAACACCATGTAGATATAAAGACAAAAGCGAAGGCCCATTGATAATTAAAGGGAATAGTTTCATAATTAGAAAACATAACAAAAAATACTGAAAATTAAATTTGGTGGTGTAAGTTAAAGTGCTTGGAAAGAAGTGTATGAAATTTACCTTGCGTCAATGCACCATTTTGTTCGCAAAACTTGCTTATAGAGTTGGATGAGTAAATAAGGGCAATACATGCAAGGACTTTTTGGGGGTCGTTCACACCCAAAGTGGAGCATATATATAAAAATACTTACTCCATTAAATATGATGGTTGGAGGTTGTTGTGGACAAACTTGTTACATTTAATAAGATCACTTATTCGATAATATGATGAAGGTGGGATGGAAACATTTAGTTTTATACACTTGTTAAATTTTATGATAAGTTGATTTCTTCATTTAATGCAGTGTTAAAGTAACCATACGTGCATAGAATATGCAATGACCCGACTAACTTATAGACCTCGGACCATTAAAACTATTAAGACATAACTATTATTTTTTAATACATACATAAAATAATAGAAATTTATTATAGAAAATCCAAAATACAGGATCTCATTGTTATTACATAAAACCATAAAGAAAATTAAACATTTATTTTAATCGTTCAAATACTAAATGCAGAAAATCATAAATACATAACTAAAAAGACTCGAAACATAAACGTCATCCTTGATTGTTCTCATCAGTCCATTCATTTAGTTCTCGTCCAATACACATACCAAAGCCGCCATGTATCTATCCCACCTTCCATGCTCATTTACATGCACAATCTAAAAAAAGGAATGAGTCTAATGCCCATTAAGGAAAAACTACTAAAACATAAGACATAAAAACATAAAGCATAAAGCATAAGACTACAAATTAATGGACAATAACTCATTACCGTAGTATGTGATAAAAACCATCTAGGTCTTCTTGCTACTATTTAGAGGTAGGTTTAAAGACAACTATAGTCTACGACAAGGATAAAAATCTCAAGATTTGCTTATTTGCTATCTAAGCAACCATATTTCCCAAGCGACTACAAACATAAAAGAACATACATACATACATACATACATACATACATACATACATACATACATACATACATACATACATACATACATACATACATACATACATACATACATACATACATACATACATACACATATCATATAAACATAATCATAACACATAAAATCTAACTTATTTTCCTTACCAAAACTGGGGTATTGGAGACAAGTGCGAGATTAGAAACTCCTAAAACCAAACAGTAAAAATCATAAGTTTCCTAAAGAAAAGAAGATGAAGAAAAGATCTAAACCATCAAGATAAGAACTTACTGAACACCTTAATTTTCAAGAAAATCAAACACCTAATCCAAAGCCATTATAATAAGTTAGGATTTGGAAGAAAATGAAAAGAATAAGAGAAACTATAATTAATTAAACCCGAGGATAAAAGTACCTTTGTTGACGCCGTTTTCGTCAACTTAAATCGTAGAGCAATTAAACAATGGAGGGAATGAATGAGGAAGAGAAACAAGAGAATTTTTACGTGGTTCAGCAGTTAATTCTGCCTAGTCCACAAGTCTGTGTTATTAAGACTTAGAGTTTTATGGAAATTCTTCAGAGATGATTTACCTAGAGCTTTCTTCCCAGAAATCAGAAATCAGTCCCCTACAAGTGGTGATCCCTTCTCTATTTATAGAGAAGGTTGCAGAATTCATTCCCACATATTTCGGGAAGATATTCTGTATATCAATTGAAATAATGATATTAAATGCAATATATCCTATATACATGGAAACGTCCCATGAAGATCAGGAACGGATAACAGATTAAATGACATCCCTTAATTATTAGGATTACACAACAATATATATGTTCACACGTAATGGACTATCCCAGGTGATTCATCAGGTCTTTGAGATTAGCGATAGGCATTGAGTCTGTCAGGACTTATGGGTCAATCACGAACTTATCACCCAACTTCACTCTACGCTCGGGAGAGGTAGGCACTGTCGAGGTTGCCATCCCCGAGCTCAAACTACCTCGCCTGAGGACACTCGGTAAAATATATATTCAAGTGTCGTGCCATTGCTGTCGTGATCTCAGAGAATATCCGATGTTACACATCCTTGAGGTCGTTCCTTTACTTCAGAGGGGTTTAATGGCTGAAACATATGATGCCTGCACATATTTCGAGCTCACATTTGATGAGCCCAGTTTTCGGGATCATAACTTCTTATCTCAAAATCTGGGTGTAACATTTTTCCCCCTCAAGTTCGAATCCTATGAGAAGGAAACTTTTGAAATGCCCTTCTTGGAAACTGTACCATCAGTTGCACTCGAGTGTGGACAAGCATCAGCCACGGGTTGCTCAATCAGAGTACTTGAGTACTTTTTCAACACACCACGTTCTTTCACATTTCAGCTTTTTGCCACCATTTCTACATTTGCACCTGACCATTGGATTAAATACCAAATTCAACCAAAGGCCCAGATTAGCTCTACTCTTGAACTCCTCTTGGGGCACCTATATATAACGGTGTCATCCCTTTCCTCTTCATTTTTACGTTCTAAGTTTCAGGGAGAAAAAACCAGAGCCGAAAAAATATTTTTTCTTCTTTGCATGTTCTCTAAACCAAGAAGACAAAATAACCTTGGTCTTTTTTACTCTGTGGGATCATTCATGCAACCGCTCCTCCAATCGCCGCTTTCATTGTATCTGCAAGCCTCTGTGTGTAAGTTTCTATTTTTGACCCTCGTGTTTATATTTCTTCATGCATGTTTATGTTTCTTTTACACAGTAAGCATGTTCACTAGTTTCTCACTAGGATACCTTAGCCAATACCGTGTACTTTTTAGGCTTGTTAGACGTTATGGATTTTTAAACCCAGATTTTTCATAAAAGATGCAAATTTGGCTCTTGTACTGCGTTTTTTTTTTATTTCAGATGACATATCTTGCACACGAAGAAATTGGGTATAAGATTAGGGTTTTCAAATTGCACGTTTCCCAAAAATATCACTTTTTGAGTAACCGTCAACTTTTTCCCTGAAAATCCGGGATCTTCGAAAATAAATCCACCTTCCCCCCTTTTCATGGAATACACGCTCCGAGCCTGGCCTTGTTCTTTGGATCAAGCTTGCTCCATAGCCTTGATCATTCGAGCTTAGGCTGTCTTGATTTTTATTCCTAATTTCTTGTTCGTCTGGCCCTCACCCTTTTGTTCTCTTGCTAGATGTCGCAGAACTCGAAAGATCGGTGGGGGTCAAAGCTCGCAACTCCTTACTCACCGAAAAATCTAAGCCCGGAGTCACCTTTTACCCAGAATCAGCGCTTGATACGGGAACACGAACTTAAGTGGGAGAAAGAAGACACCCGAGCTCATTTCTGACGCCAAATTGACGAGTTTGAGGAGAGAAAGGAAAAAACTCAGGGTCGCAATCTATCCAGACCCGGACCCCGAGCCCAGACCAATCCTTCTCGACCCTACTCTTAAGGTGATGGTCGCATTCAAACCGGGCGAGCTCAAATTTTCACTGATGGAATCCAATCGCCCTTCTACCTCATAGCCAACCTCCATTCCCACCTCGAAGGGAGAATTTTTCGAGGCCGAGCACTACTGGAGCTTGATTTCTTCACTGGGGTAGATCACTGACATCTTGGCCCTCCACGGACTTTGAGTATCGGGCTTGCTGAAGTGTCGAGCTCGAACCTCCCATGAGTGAAGCTGCCACGCCCCGGGAGATGGAAATCCCGACAACAAGCTAAAATATGCGTCTTGGAGCCAGGAGCACATGAAGGCATGGGCCTTATTTCCCTTAAAGTCCTTTTTCAAGGACTTCTTGGATTTTGTCGAGCTCGCTCCTTTCCAGCTCAACACCAACTCATACAGGGTTTTGTCAGCCCTGAGGTCGCTTTACCCCAAGCTAAAGTGGGAAGGACCTTCACCAAAGGAAATTATGTATCTCTTTTGTTTGAAAAGCAATCCCTATCGAGCTTGGGGAGGAGACGGATTCTACTACCTTTCGAGCTATCCCAAGGAGAAGAAAATCTTTGAGGATTTACCCAACCATCCCCCCAATTTCAAGATTGCTTTCTTTTGGACAGATGGCTTGGCTCCCTCACGATATTATTCGTTCAGACGAATTGGTAAGTATAAAAAATTTCTTCTTTTTGTGCTCAAACTTTTGCTTAGGCTCGAACCACTCATGATATGCTTATTTCTCCAGCCAACTATCGTCGACCTACTCCCACCGATAAGATGAAGGAGCACAAGGAGGCCTTGCTCCAACTCCCTTACGGTAGGCCTTCCCTTTCCTATCTTCTTCACGAAGGTAGGCTTTGAGCCTGTGGTCTCCTGGAAAAGGATCATTCCACAAATGACTAGTTCAACAAGAAGTACGCCCAGTGGGAGTTTGTGCCTTTCCCAACCGCCAGCCTTCCTTCGAGGCGCAGTTCTAAGCCACAATCCTCAGCTCGACCTCGCGGGAGTTCGCAATCAGGGAGCGAGGCCAGTGACGAGGCCTCAAGCTCGAGCGACATAGGTACAGTCATCCTTAGTTCGGACTTATGGTCTCCCTCGCTACTTAAGCATAATCTTGAAAAATTATTCTTGTATGAAGATGATAGGGACCACTTTTACGTATAGTCCTGGGTAGATGAGAAGGTTCATAGGTTTGATAGTTGGCTAGGGAAATACGATACTATGTATAGTCTGAACGAAGTATGGGGTGGAATAGCCGTTCAATACGGGACAAATGATTATAGGGACCTTTCGAGGTTGACTTCCACATATAGGGAAGGGACTCCCCCTACCTCTTCTGAAGATGAGGGAATTACGTGGTCACCGAGCATGAGCTCGGGGGAGAGTTCCAGTTAAATTCCTCCTTGTCTTTTACTCCTTGCTTGTATGCATTGTGCTAACTTTGTGTCCTGGAATTTCTTATAATGTGGTGCAATTGTGCAGGTGCTATGGACTTTGATCTCGACACCATGCTCGCCAGTGGTGAGGGGGCCAGAGGAGTAAGTGCCTGAGAGGCTTGCGAAAGTCAGATCGACTCGCTAAGGTCCTTAAGAGGACTGAGAAGACTCCTCCTCCTCCAGCTCCCACTGTTACAATCCCACCCGTGGATCTGACTCCTCGGGTCGAAGCATCCACAACATTTGTTCCTCCCTTACCTCCTCCGATCATGGTTCGCTCAACATTCGGCCCACCCCTGAAAAAGCCCTCGGCCTCCAAAACTCGCCTGTTGTCGATTTCTACTCATGTCGATGAGTATGTGGTCGAAAATGCTGCCTGGCCCCGTGGGGCTACGCTTGGCTCGTACATCCTGTCCCAGGTGGGCCAGAGCTTTAGCAGCTTTGATGCTCCTCAGTGGCAGTTTTTGAACAATGCTCAGGACTGCAACACACTTTACAATAAGAGTGTCGAGCTCACTGCTGCGGTAACCTCTCTCACCTTATTATTAGTTGTACTTGTGCTTTATTGGATGTTCTAACTTGATTTTTTTTGTGTCAGTCTCTTGCTGTCTCTGCTCAGCTTAACTATAAGTTGAACAACGAAGTCCACTCGAGCATGTCCTATGCCCAAGAGTCAAAGAATCTTCAACTTAAGCTTACTGACGAGCTCAAGGCCGCAAAGGCAAAGATGGAGGCTAAAGCTGAGATGATGAAGGCCAAGACAGCTGAGCTCGAGAAGGCGAATTCCAGGCTTGCGGAGCTTGAGAGGATCAATGCCAAGCTTGAGGAGGAGAAAGCGGCCACTTTCGAGATAATGGAGGGCGAAAAGGCTCATCTTCTCACAGAGTTCAAGGAGATGAAGGATCGGGCGGTCGACCTGGCCATGTATAGGATCTGGGCCAATAATGTGAATCTTGATACCAGCTTCCTAGGCTCTTTCGAGGAAGAACTCATGACCAAATGGCAGGCTCGGCTCGACGCGAAGGAAGCTGCTCGGTAGGAGGCAGAGAAGGCTAAGGAGGATGCTCCTTCCTCCTAAATCTTGACTCAGGGCTGTGTCCCTTTGACAATATATAGCTCGTGAAAGAACTATTTTCTTATGATATTTATAATACCATATTTGACTTTACTTTCATATTTTTTTGCTTTACATTTCTTAAGTTGAAACAGTTCGAGCAATTTATATTAAAGTGTCCTTATGTCTATTTATTCATACAAACACGTGGTGGATTTTAAGCTCAAGCTTCGATGCATTCATGCATAGTTTGCTCGACGTATCCGTGTCCGATCTCCTTACTTGTCAAGGTCGGAACTTACTTTTACCATGCACTTGAAAGTACTTATATGGCGTGTAATATAGGTGGTTTAGTTATATCTTGCTTTTCTAGTTACTTTTCCCTGTCCTCAGGTAGCTCCCCAAAGTTATGAGGTCGAAACTATCTCTTTGCATGATACTCCAGCCTCGATCTCGACTTAACTTGAAGTATGTTTATTTATATTCCAACATTTTGTCGATTAAATTTAGCTGGTTTGGTTCCAAACCTATTTAGGTCGTGCTTTTGGTTCGTAATCCACACACAAATATTTTTGATCTAGCTATGTGTAGATCGTGCATTTGGTTTCATCCAAATCATTTTGGCTCGCGCATTTGGTTATATCCAAATTATTTTTCCTCGCACATTTGGTTATTTCCAAACACTTTTATTTTTTAATAATTTGGTTATGTCCAAACTATCATAGCTCGCGTGTTTGGTTATTTCCAAACACTTTTATTTTTTAATAATTTTGTTATGCCCAAACTATCTTAGCTCACGTGTTTGGTTATTTCCAAACACTTTTATTTTTTAATAATTTGTTTATGTCCAAACTATCTTAGCTCTCGTGTTTGGTTATTTGCAAGCACTTTTATTTTTTTAATCATTTGGTTATGTCCAAACTATCTTAGCTCGCGTATTTGGTTATTTCCAAACACTTTTATTTTTTAATAATTTGGTTATGTCCAAACTATCTTAGCTCTCGTGTTTGGTTATTTCCAAGCACTTTTATTTTTTTTAATAATTTGGTTATGTCCAAACTATCTTAGCTTGCATATTTGGTTATTTCCAAACACTTTTATTTTTTAATAATTTGGTTATGTCCAAACTATCTTAGCTCTCGTGTTTGGTTATTTCCAAGCACTTTTATTTTTTAATAATTTGGTTATGTCCAAACTATCTTAGCTCGCGTATTTGGTTATTTCCAAACACTTTTATGCTTTTCGTATATGCTATTTTATTTTTTCAAGCTGACGGTATATATACAACTAATGCCCCCTTAATATCCTATGAGTGTGACCATAGGTTATTAAATCAAGAGAGTTTGTAAAAAATACAGCATATTAAAATGAAAACAAACTTTATTTGGAATTGAACAATTTATTAACAGAAACATAGCAAAGATAAACAAGCACGGTTACAGGTGTCATCGTTCCTACACTATTGATAGTAAGGTCATAGATGTTCGCCATTCCATGCTCGTGGTACCAAATCCCCATTCAATCTTGCCAATTTGTAGACGCCAAGTCAGATAACCGATTCGATCTGATAAGGTCCTTCCCAATTAGGCCCGAGAACGCTAGCAGCTGGGTCCCGTGTAGCCAAGAACACATGCCTCAGCACCAAATCTCCCACACCAAATTTTCTATCTCGAACCCTTTTATTGAAATACCGGGTAGCTCGTTGTTCGTATGTAGCATTTTTTAGTTGAGCCTCGTCCCTTTTTTCTTCAATCAGGTCTAGACTTACTTCGAGCTGGGATTGGTTCGAGGCTTGATCATAAGCGTGGGTTTCAATGGTGGGTATTTCGACCTCGATTGGCAGCATAGCCTCACATCCATATGCCAGAGAAAAAGGGGTATGTCCTGTTGAAGTACGAGTTGTGGTTCGATATGCCCACAAGACTTGGAGCAACTCTTCAAGCCATTTCCCTTTAGCTTCTTCCAACTTTTTCTTTATAGAAATTTTCAGGGTTTTATTCACAGCCTCGACTTGGCCATTCGCTTGGGGATGGGCCACAGAGGAGAAGCTTTTTATTATCCCATTTTTTCACAAAAGTTGGTAAACTAGTCGCTATCGAATTGAGTATCGTTATCGGACACTATCTTCCTTGGCATCCCAAATCGGCAGATAATGTTTTTCACCATGAAGTCCAAGACGTTCTTTGAGGTAATTTCCGCTAGAGGTTCGACCTCGGTCCACTTCGTAAAGTAATCTACCGCGACTACTGCATATTTAACTCCACCTTTGCCTGTTGGCAACGAGCCTATGAGGTCAATTCCACAGATCACAAATGGCCATGGGGAGGTCATCATAGTTAGCTCGGAAGGTGGAGCTCAAGGGATTGTGGCAAACCGTTGACACTTATCGCACTTTTTGATGTAATCAAATGAATTTGCTTTGATGGTGGGCCAAAAGTACCCTTGGCGTATAATTTTCTTAGATAGGCTATGCCCCCACTGTGGTCCCCAAAAAATCCCTCATGAATCTCTTCGATGATCTTCTTAGCCTCGGGTGGAGTCACACACCAGAGTAATGGCATAGAGTATCCTCGTCGATATAGCCTTCCTTCAACAATAGTGTACCTAGAAAAATCTGATACATCAGTTTCCGAGCCTTGGACCATTCTACGGGAGAATGTCGGTTTCGAGGTACTCAACTATCGGGGTCATCCAGGTTGGCTCGAAGTTCATCATGCAGACATCCCCTTGTTCAGGCTCGCATATACTGGGTGTCGATAGATGTTCGATTGGCACAACATTCAACTCGTCGACCTCGGTGGATGATGCAAGCCTGGATAGGGGGTCTGCATTCGAATTTTGCTATCGGGGAACCAACTCTATCGTGTAAAACTCGAAATGTTCGAGTGCTTCTTTTGCTTTTTCTAGATACGCAGCCACTTTTGTCCCACGAGCTTGGTATTCCCCTGAGATTTGGTTGATCACCAACTGAGAGTCACTGTAGCAATGTATCGCCTTAGCCTTGAGTTCCTTGGCTATTCGAACTCCTGCCAGTAGAGCTTCGTATTCATCCTCGTTATTTGACGCTTCAAAATCAAATCTCAAAGAGAAGTGAAATTGACTCCCATTTGGGGTGATCAGTATTATTCCTGCCCCCGATCCATTTTTTTTGGAAGACCCATCAACATAAAGCTTCCACATCTTGCGGGCTGGGGTTATAAATTCGTCGTTAGTCATTCCGGCATTCCACTATGAATTCTGCCAGGGCCTGTCCTCTAATGGTTTTCCTCGTATGATAAGTGATCTCAAATTTTCTGAGCTCAACAGCCCATTTCAATAATCATCCCGAGGCTTCTATCTTGGATAAGACTTGTCTTAGTGGTTGGTCAGTCAACACATGGATAGGGTGTGCTTGAAAGTATGGTCGAAGCTTTCGAGACAAGTGAATTAGGTTGAGAGCCAATTTCTCCATTAAGGGGTATCTCGATTCTGCCCCTAGTAACCTTTTGCTGACATAATATACTGGCTTTTGCACCTTCTGGTCCTCTCATACGAGCATGACGCTGATGGCGTGTTCGGTTGTAGCGAGATATAGATACAAAATTTCTCCTGTGATAGGTTTCGACAAGATAGGAGGCTCCACGAGATGCTTCTTGAGCTCTTGGAATGCTAGCTCGCATTCCTCTTACCACTCCAACTTTTTTCCCCTCTCAAAAGATTAAAAAATGGTATGCAGCGGTCTGTAGACTTCGAGATAAACCTACTTAATGCCTACATCCATCCAGTCAAACTCTGGACATCTTTATGCTTTCGAGGTGAGGGCATGTCAATTAACGCCTGGATCTTGTCATGATTAGCCTCTATTCCCCGTGCGTTTACGATGAAACCGAGGAACTTTCCCGATGACACTCCAAAGGAGCATTTCTGGGGGTTGAGCCTCATGTTGTATTTCCGAAGCACGGCGAAGCATTCTTCGAGTTCGTCCACATGGTTATTGTTATGTTTAGATTTGACCAACATATCATCAACATAAACTTCCATGTTATTTCCTATCTGCTCATAGAACATCATATTTGTAACGCCCTGGCTACCCCAGAACAGTTACGGTGAACGGTGGACCGGAAATTTGACTCACTACCTGAGTCCTTTGGTCAAAAACGTGCTCTAAGTGTAATTAACAGGTTAAGGCATAAAACCAATAAAAAGGAAATGGAGATTTTTATTACAAACTGCTCTGCAGAGCTAAACAAAACGTTTACAAGCTGTTCTCAGTACAAAAAGGTCACTACTGTTGTAAAGTTACAATCCCGCCGACCTAAGCGGCAAAAATAGGGTAAACCCCCTAGTTCCTCTGAGAACACCTTGACCGTGGTGGTCAAGCGGCTGCATACGTACACACCACCACATCTGCTCTCCACTCAAGGCTAGGTGAACTTCTCTTTCCCTTTACCTGCACCACATAGCACCCAGGAGCCAAGGCCCAGCAAGAAAACATAACACTTTATATAAACATTATCAAATGATTATCATTATAATCACACTGAGCATAAAGCTTTCAAACAAATGAGTAAACACCACATGAGGTTCTGATAAACCACACTGAGTGACTGACAAGCAAGTCACTAATTCAAATGGAAGAGTGGCTGATGGGTAAGCCACTAGCCTTCAACAGGTTCTGGTAACCGTACTGAGTGACTGCCATGCATGTCGCTAATTCAGGTGGGAGAGTGGCTGCTGAGTAAGCCACTAGCCTCCAAGCGCCTATTTCATTCATCGACCCTCGGGGTCGGTCTGGCATTAATGCTCTCTGAGCCATTCAATGCCGATAATTGATTTGATCAAATCTTGTTGGCTTGCGTGACACACGCTAAGGCCGTCCTGACTAATAAGTCAGCTCAACATGATCAGTGCCCAGTACCACCGCCGAACCTGACTAATAAGTCACAGCTTCACAGTTGATACTAGCACCCTTGCCAAAACTGACTAATAAGTCAGTACCATGCACAAATGAGCAATACATGCTAAAAATTCTATATTCAGTCCATGTCCATATTCTCACAATCATCATGCTTCACGAATATCCACGCATGTCACATTTGGGGTGCAGTTTTCTTACCTCTGGTTCGAGCAAGAACGAATAAAAGAACAACCCTGTGAACGATCGACTTTTTGGTCCTTTAGCGGTTACCTGGTCATAACCAAATCATGGGATTCCATCAATAAAATGAATAATAAAAGGTTCCCAAACCAAAACCTAACCTCTGGGACCTCAAACACTACTCAACCGGGTAGTAGGTTCAATCCCGAGGCCTTAGGCTTGCATCCCCGAGCCAAAAAGCTCTCTTTGGCCAAAAATGCCTTAAGGGCCACGGCCCTCCTTGGCCATGCCGCGGCCCGCCCCTCAAACAGAGGCGCCTAAACCCAGCAGCTCCCAAGGGCCGCGGCACACCCTGGCCATGCCGCGGCGCAACGCCCATTTCAGCCAAAACCCCTGTTTTTCTTCCCTTGCATTTTCCCTTGAAACCAACCCTTCAAACCCAATTTAAACACCACCCAAACCTCTCTCAAACACCCATTTAAACCTCCAAACATCACCCATAACTATCCCTCACCATAACCCAAGTAAAACATCCCAAGAACTCCCCTTGATTTCAACTTTCCATACCAAAATCTAAAGCTGAAAACTATGAACGAAAACAGAGCATACATGGAAACTAATGGCTTAAATCTTACCTCAAGTTCAGGTTATGGTGCTCTTCCACTGTGGAACACTCTCCCAAAGTATCAAGGCTTAGCTCCCAAGCTCAAACCTTCAACAAGTTCACAAAACTCACAAGGAAGAAGAAGCAAGAAGAAGGTACGGGAAGAAGAAGAGGAGAACTCTGTTTTGGGTTCTGTTTCACAGCCATCTATACATCATATATATCCAAAACACAAATGACCATTATACCCCTAGGTCTTTAAAAGCTTCTAAAACCAACTCAAGGGTAGTTTTGGTATTTTCCAACAATCCCGTTAATCATAACTAACGCTTCCCAACTCCCGTTAATCTCAATATTCTCAAACTCCAATATTTCACATCCCGTTACCCTTTAATGCCCGGTAACACTGTAATCATTAAAACACCCCGAGACTCACCCCGAGCCCCGAGCTTAAGCCTGTTATGACCAAATCGTTAATTAACATTCCTTGATCGTCTCATGCCAAATGGCTCGAACAAACCCACATCATAATGTGGTCTCAATTTATATCACCAACATGCATTCAAATAACCAATTTACCCTCAACGGGCCAAATTACCATCACACCCCTGTATAAAGAAATATGGACTCACATGCACACATTTCACATCATATCATAATATAATCAACATATACATGCATTTAATCAATTAATAACATAATTAAACAAGTACGGCCCTCCCGGCCTACTATTCATGCCGTTAAATACATCGGGGAATTCGGGGCATTACAATATTGATGAGCCGTTGGTATGTGGCTCCAACATTCTTGAGCCCGAATGGCATGACATTGTAGAAATACAGACCTTTGTCTGTTACAAAACTCGTATGCTCTTGGTCCGGAGCATGCATGGCAATCTTGTTATATCCAAAATAGGCGTCCATGAATGACATAAGTCCATGCCCAGCTGTGGCATCTACGAGCTGGTCAATCCGAGGTAGGGGAAGCAGTCCTTAGGACATGCTTTATTGAGGTCCGAGTAATCAATACAGGTTTGCCATGTTCCATTAGGTTTTGGGGCTAGCACCAGGTTAGCGACCCACTCTGGGTAGAAGGCATCTCGTATGAATCAATTTGCCTTTAACCTGTCAATCTCTTCTCACAGGACTTTCTTCCTGTCGTCGTCCAGGAGTCTTCACTTTTGCTGCTTCGGGGGGAAGCTCTTGTCAATATTAAGAACGTGTCTTATCACATTCGGGCTTATTCCTACCATGTCCGAATGCGACCACGCGAAAACATCCTGGTTCTTTTTCAAAAAACAAATTAATTGCTATTTGGTTTCTCTTGGAAGGATTTTCCCTACCTGCACTTTTTTTGGGGGGTCTACTTTCCTCTAACGGAAATGTTGTAACATTCCCTTCCCGTGAGCTGGTCTCCTTTCAGCGTCCCGATGCCACTAGAAGTCGGGAACTTGATGGCCAGGTGCCTAACAGATGATACTGCCCCCAGCCCTACCAATGCGGGTCTCCCGAGTATTACGTTGTAGGCCGATGGAAGGTCCACTACTACAAACTCCATCATCATGGTTGTCAAAACTGGGAAGTCTCCCAAGGTCACGGGGAGTTCAATGGATCCCACACATGCAATCCCTTCTCATGAAAAATCGTACAACATCGTTGCACAGGCTTTTAGGTCGTGAAGTGCGAGTCCCATCTTTTCTAAGGTTCCCATCTTTTCTAAGGTGGCCTTATAAAGGATATTTACTGAGCTCCCGTTATCAATCAGGACTCTGTGTACCCTTTTATTCGCGAGCTGAAGGGTGATGACTAGCGGGTTGTTGTGAGGGAATTGTACATGAGACACATCATCCTCAGTAAATGTTATGGGTTGAGATTCAACCCTTTGCTATTTTGGAGCTCTAGGCTCGGGTTTGTAAGGAGACTCGTCACCTGTTTTCATCTCATTCACATATCATTTCTGGGCATTCCTGCCCAATCCTGCAATATGTGGTCCCCTCGAGAGCCTGAGGCTGCTGTTGGATATTGGTCAAGGCAGATGCCTCAGGCCTAATGCCAACCATGGCCTTGAATTGCTTCTTGAAATCTCTTGATAATTGGTCCCAAGAAGCTATCAAATGTCTCTTATACTTTTCAAACCAGTTTTTTGCTGGTCTCGTGAGCGAGGCTGGGAACAACATGCATCTGAGCTCGTAGCCCACATTACTGGCTCGCATGATTGTGTTGAACGTGCTTAAATGACTGTATGGATCCGAATTCCCATCAAATGGGGGTACATGAGGAATTCTGAATCCCTGAGGAAATGGGGTGCTAGAAATGTGTGGGGCGAAGGGCTCAAGCTTTTCATCGAACTCTTCGTCCCATTCTCGACCTTGCTCATTTTGTAAGAGCCTGAATGTTCTTTCCAACTGTTCGATCCTTTCTTGAACTGGATCTACGGGGGGTCTGACTTGAACCTGCGGGAACTAGTAATCGTTGATCACAACTGCAGTTTTGCGCCTCGGCACAGGGTTCTTGCGTCCATTGAGATGATCCCTCAGATCTGGATTTGAGGGATTATCATTCCCCCGATTATGGTTTAGGTGTTCTCGTAAATGTGGGTGATCTCTTCAAACCCCAGTATTTCTGCGTCCCTGGTCATACATACTGACTGATCTAGTGTCTCCCGAGCCTTCACTGACATGGCTCATTGCGCGGTTGTTTCGAGATGGCTTCCTTGCTGGTTGCCTCGTCTCAATAGTGTGAGACCGAGATATTTGGCTTCTCGTGGGTTGGGTACCTCTATGCTCCTTAGCAGTCTCCCCATTCCCATGTCTTTACCCAGCTCGCCTTTCACTATCACCCCGAGTCGGTTGCATGTTTCTCCGAGTTGGTGAGGGATACCTTATTGGCGATGGTGATTGCCTTATGGGTGATGGTGGCTGCCATCCATAACGAGGCTTAGAAGGCCCCGAGTTTGCTCGAACTGGTTCAGGAACGCTCTGCGTGTTACCAGGATTTTGGGTTCAGGCCTCCGTGGGGGCTCGGTTATTCCCTATCCTGACCGGTACCTCCGCAGTTGAGTTGGCAAGAGCTCCAGCTTGGTTACTTCTCCGGAGCCTTGATGGAGAAGGTTGTTCTGTTGGCGGTGGAGGTTGCTCCGTTCTCTGGGTGGCAACATTTTTGCGCGATCGCCCACGCGGCCTGCACGGGGGAACATGAACGTCCCATGGAGGCGAAGCTTGGGCCTCTGGTGGAGGTGGGGCCTGAGCCGCCTACGCCTCAACAGTCAGTCTAGCCAACTCCTCATTACGTTTCTTGGCCTCTGCCAACTACTTTTGCAGTTGACGATTTTTGAGCTCCACTATTGGGACATATTGTTCAGGATTATAATACATGTCCTCATCATCCCTCGAGGTCGGTGGTCCCCGAGATTCAGATGACCCACTCCTCTCATCAAGGTCCGAATTCACCATAGGCTGCTTTCTAGGGCGTCGCGGGTAGTCAGCTGCATCTAAAATTTCCTCCTTAGGAACGTTGGGATCATTCGATGCCATGGTAGATTCAGGGAGGCTTTTTTACTAGACTCACACACGTACTGCTTAATACTCTCAATGAAAGCACCAAACTGTTAACGCTGTTTTTCATCAACTTAAATCATAGAGCAATTAAACAATTAAACAATGGAGCGAATGAATGATGAAGAGAAACAAGAGAATTTTTACGTGGTTCAGCAGTTAATTCTGCCTAGTCCACGAGTCTGTGTTATTAAGACTTGGATTTTTCTGGAAATTCTTCAGAGATGAATTACCCAGAGCTTTCTTCCCAGAAATCAGAAATCGGTCCCCTACAAGTGGTGATCCTTTCTTTATTTATAGAGAAGGTTGCAGAATTCATTCCCACATATTTCGGGAAGATATTCTGTATATCAATTGAAATAATGATATTAAATGCAATATCCTATATACATGGAAACGTCCCATGAAGATCGGGAACAGATAACAGATTAAATGACATCCCTTAATTATTGGGATTACACAACAATAAATATGTTCACACGTAATGGGCTGTCCCAGGTGATTCATCAGGTCTTCGAGATCAGCGATAGGCATTGAGTCTGTCAGGACTTATGGGTTAATCACGAACTTATCACCCAACTTCACTCTACGCTTGGTATAGGTAGGCACTGTCGAGGTTTCCATCCCCGAGCTCAAACTACCTCGCCTGAGGACACTCGGTAAAAGATATATTCAAGTGTCGTGCCATTGTCGTTGCAAGCTCAGAGAATATCCGAGGTTACACATCCTCGAGTTCGTTGCTTTACTTCAGCGGGGTTTAATGGCTGAACCATATGATGCCTACACATATTTCGAACTCACATCTGATGAGCCCTGTTTTCGAGATCATAACTTCTTATCTCGAAATCTGGGTGTAACAACCTTAGATAGCTTAGAACTTCGATCTACACCTCAATACCGAAATCACTCTCGTGCTTACTTCCCAAGTGTTTAGAAAAGCTTAGATTTGAATGCTTTTGACCCCAAAACCCTAGTGTTTCTCTCTAGAATGAAATTAGCACTGATAAGTGCTTGAATGATGATGCAAATGGCTGAGTGAAGAGTCCTATTTATATAGTTCAAGGAGTGAAACTAACTCCTTTTAAAATGAATAAATAATTGAATAAAAATTGAATTTTCTGCTCAACAAATGCCCAGAACTCGATCAAAATCGTTCAAGAGCAAGTCCAAGTTGTTGAGGGTTGTTTCTAGCTTGAATTCCATGGACTTTCAAGATATGCATGTGGAGCAGATATATTGCTTCCTATAGGCAATATATCACCTCCCCCATATTCTCGAGGCTCTGTGGTTTCTTTCGTGCGAAGTCGACGTGTTTTCCGTATCATTCATAGGCGATATATCGGTCCCTATAGCTGCGATATATCAACTTATTCTGATATATCAAACATGTTTTTGCACACTTTCAGCACACTTGAAGTTGTTTAAAACCACCTTGACTGAGTAATACAAGATCTTAACAGCTGAGGGAAGGTTCTAGACTTCCTAGGTTTATCCTTGATTAATTTATTTATCTAAAATCCTTAAATCCTTAATAAACATACATGTGACAAGTGTCACATTCTTAATTAGTCTATCTAAACCTTAGGTTATAATAAATAATATTTCTAGGACCATCTATATTAATCAAACCATATGATAAAATTAATTTTTCTAAACTATAGGCTAAACTTATAAAATCCATAACTATCTCTATGAGTTTCCAACTAAATCCCGACTTGAACCAATAACCACGAAAACTAAAATACTATAGCACAAGCTACTACTATCTAGCTAAGTGAAATTTTGAGACGCTACAGAATATGACATGCATTCAAAAGTGAAACAAATGAACCTTAACCACATAATGAAGGGGTGGTAGAAAAAATGGTATAAAAAAAAATCTAAAGTTGTTAATCATCCTTTCCCAACTTTTGGGCAGCAATAGTTTTGATTTAATAGAAACACCAAGGTTCTCGTACGTGCTACAACAAAACTAAAGCTCGTTGGTGTTAAACTTTTTTTTCATAAAAAATAGAAAGGATAACAAACAACTCGTTTCATAGATGCTTTGTAAAGAAGCTTACATATTACCATATTACTTTTTGCATAAACGACTACCTAAATTATGACCATGTTCTTAGTTACAATGGTTTTACACATCCTCAAAAGGAAGAGTTTCATAGACTCTTCATAAGAAAACCATTGACAAAATGAGATAGACAACTGAAAACAAAGGCCCAGTCATAAAGTTCCTCAAATAATGAAACCTAACATGACCAATTACCCATGACACTACTAGGACCCTAATATATATATATATATGTAAGACTATTCATCAAATTACTAATTTGTTGGCTTTCGGGTTTGGACGTTAGGGGTGTAGATGGTCATGTAGTCGTGGATTAGGTCTTCCATCTCACTTGCAGTGGCTTAGGCATCATCCAGCCCTTGAATTCCCATGACGGATGTGTTGTTGTGGTTGTCTCCAAAATCCATTTTGATGGCTTGTAGGTCAGACTTAAGAATCCAGTTCTCTATGGTTGACACATTATACATACTCTCGTACGCACTCTGCTCAGTAGCCAACCTCAAGTTCTCCTTCAGTAGATATTTGATGTACTGCATCTGCTCAAGTCATAGTTCTCCAAAGCCTCGGCATCCAAAGACATGCTTATTTCCTGAAGGGGTGTACTCCATGACTGATAGGCTAGTAAGACACAAGTGAAGATAGTGGATGATTAAAATATAGGGGTGAGTAGAACACTGAACCTTATGTATTTATATAGGGAAGATTAATTGAGGGAGGATTTGATGAAGTAAAACTTCCACGTCCTAACTTGTCCCTAGCTGAAGTTGGTATGGAAATCTGATTAAAGAAGAAACATGACACCAAAATCCTGTAAATTGACCAATATCTGGTAATTATATGACCAATTTTTTTTGTTACATGAATAAACTTCTGATTAACGTAGGACCATTTCATTAATATGTGGGTAGTAAATCGTTATTACATGGCATATGAATTTGAAAACCACGTAACCCTTACCCAATAACCCTCCACGAGTTGACTTCCCATTTGACCACGCATGTATATATATATGGATTGACAATGTCAGATCAATACCTTTTTGAGATCTTTTTTGTACACTTTCTTGGGGCCCATACAAGTAGTGCCTCCTGTTTATTAATAGAAGGTGGGTTTATTAACTTCATTAACATAACATAGCCACTATGTATCATTATAGTGTTGAGTGGGTAAGTTCCTATGTTATCTAATACATTCCTCTTGTCATAGGTAGTGTGTCAAACAAAATGAATAATTGACAATGACTTCACATGGGCCACAACATGGGCTTCTTTAGTTTGAACAACTTATATACAAACAATGGTCAACTTATAGTTATTTTTTGTTGATAAAATATCATATTTTCATCTTATAGTTTGGTTGCATTCATTAGTTATGGATTCCGAGTCTACATCACAGTCATCCAATGTAAAGGATGGCGCCCAAATGGGAGAGGCAGAAGGAGTTAGGAGGCAGTGGGAAGAGGTGACCCACTATAGAATCACAACTCCCCCCCCCCCCCCCCCCATAACCTATCGAATATATTAACAATCTAAAGACCACTTTGGAGCAGAAGGACTACGAGATTTTCTCCATTAATATTGACAAGCGCATGATGGAAGAACAAAACAAGTCAATGAAGGATAAGATTGTGCATTTGGAGGCACAACTTGTGGAGAAGACAAAGAATCTTAAGGAATTGAAAGAGGATGCATCGTACTCATACGAGGAGTGGAGGGCAGATTACGAATGACTTACGGAAGCAGTGAACAAACTAAAGACTGTGGCCTTGACTCGATACCAAGATTACCTACAGGAGAGAATTAATAACATTGTTAGCGGTGACCTCCACGTGCATGGTGAAAGCGGATGACGGCCTAAAATCTTAAGCTTAATAAAGGTGTGTCACAAGAGTTTTTAATTAGTTAACAGTATATGTCCATGTTATTAGTAAATGCATCATCATTGGTTCATGTTACAAGCTGTTTATCTAATTATCATATAAATTATAATTTAATGTACTTACTAAAGTAATATATACTTTGTGTGAGGAGTCGTCTCTGATTTTTTTTGTAAATGTAGAAGAGGCTTAGGTTTCTTTATGATAATTAAAAGGTTACTTTAGTAGCTTTCCATTTCCATCTGACAATAAATTGTGGCACCACCATTCACAATTTAATATAGATGGGACGTATGGGGTGGTTGGGTGCCCACGACGTGCACTGTTGAAATTGGTACCCTATGAACGATTCTTTTCCAACCTAATGGAGGAGTGGGTGAACCTAATACAAATGAGTTTAACTCAATCTTAGACAATGGATATTCAATATAAAATCTCTACTCATGATGATGGAAGCAAAATTTTGGGGATTCATTGCATACCCTCTTGATTTTAGGGGACAAACTAGATTAATTTTTTTTTAAAACGTGTGGGTGGTTGGTTGGTAAAGCCTTGTCCTCTTCACTTTGTCTTGGGAAACCTTATTTGCTAAATAAATTTTCAAGTTCAAGGATATATAGTGTAAATACAGAGGACGGTGACTGGAGAAGAAATATTTTTTCATAATAATTAACCCCACGTCCACAATTAAAGGTTTCTTTGAAGGATAAGGTGATTAAAGTGATGTACCATGTTTGCTTGTTTAAAATAGTTACCAAACTTAACCAAAACGAATAGATTTATGTTGTTAGAAAATAGCCCTTTAATGCCATTATTGGTACAAAGAAATTGGCATGAAAATTAACTTAACTAAATGAGCTGATCAAAGTTTTTGTGAATGGTCAATCCAAACAGAAACATCAACTACAATTTTATAAGAATGCACTCAAGCACCATCCATTCAAATTTTTTACATTTGAGAAATAATTTTTAGTTTGGCATGGGCTGGGCTCTTTAATATGAGAAATGCCAAATTGTTCTTTTGGGTTACAAAAAGTTAGTAATCTATCCTTCAAGAAGGAAAAATAAATTGTTATTTAAATTCTTATTAATTCATTTATTTTATATTAGGAATTAATAAATAAAATTCATATTAAAATTTAAAATTATTGTATGACTTATTTTAAAATTTACTAATTTAGGTAAATTAAAATAATAATTCTTACACCAAATAATATTTATTTCAAAAAACTCTAATATTTTTCCTTCACTAATTAATTAAACTAAATTCAATTAAATAATAAAAAAATCTATATCTCAAATGTCGATAATTAAACGCATTTAAAAAATATCTAGGAAAAAATTAAAGATTTCAGCCTAATTTAGATGAATGTATAATTTACTTTAAAATATTGAGCTTAATTTTTTTAATATTATATTTCTATTACAGTTTATTTTTGTTTATTCAAATTAAATTTATTGCGTGAGTTTATGTTTATTATGATAAGTTTAAAAAACTGTTTTTATTAATTTTTCTTTGAAAACTGATTTTCATTTAATTTTCCTTTTTCTATTGAGAGGGAAATCTTTCTAAAGGCAAAAAAATATAGCAGGAAAGTGTAATGGAAGATTTTATCCTATTTCTAAACATATAGAATAAGATAATATTGAATACATGGTAAGAAGTGGTCAAAAATATAGACTCCATTTCTATTAAGCTTAAAAACATATGCCTTTTATTATTTTGTGGTACATAGAGTTCCTAAACTTGCCATTCACTGAGGAAAATCGACACTTCTATTAGAAAATTGTGTTATATTCTGAAATCAATTGAATACATGTTAAAATGGAATAGGGATTACAGTGGAACCAGGGGGTTAATCAAAAAAGCTACCCACACAAGAGGGGGTTAATCAAAAAAGTATCCCACAAAAGTAAATCCCAATATGTTGTTGGGGTTTTATGCCCTAATTAAAACTCAATTTTTTTGTAATCTCATTTATTATCAATAAAAGAATATAAATCATTTTTTGACTTGGTCAATCACTTTGCTCACATGTTTTGTTTTCATGATTATTTGTTTAATATAAACTTCTATTAAATCTCGAGCATATAGCTAATCGTATTTATAGTGACGTAATCACAGTGGAATATAAATATGATTATATGTTCAAATATAAGTTAATCCTAAGATTAGTTAGTGCACGGGATTTACACTAAGTTGCCAATCTATGATATGATCTACTTACACATCGCAGTGTTATGTTCTTTCCAGAACATTAGCAAAGTAGATAAGATCGGATGTATTTGTTACATCGGACTGGACCGATATTGATAGTAGACAGGATAAGTAAACATATCGTTATTATCTATTCTAGTAATATCATATAGTTGACCATATGTCAATTCAATCTCAATTCTTAGTGGTTAGTATTCTAATTGATTGTATTATTTGAGTTATATGACTTGTTCGTTACCATCTTACCCTACATACTAGCCTATACTTATATCTTGGGAACTTGATAATATAATTGAGTGAGAGTGTTAATCATAGATATGAACATCTACAGCTTCTCATGAAGAAGTGAAACGATGGTTTCCTTTTAGTTTGGTTCAAGGTGCTAAATGATAGAGATCTCATTTCAGTAATTAATATTAGTTTACTGAAATATCATTTACAAGGAACTAAGTGTTTTAAGGATAAAATACAATAATGGTAAAATGGTATTTTAGTCCCATCTCATTGTAGACCGTCCATAGAGAATTGAGTGACAATTGTGGTTGTAACAATGGATAATTAATAACGTATCTATATTTGTTAGAGAGTGTTCTATGAATTAAAGAGTGCAATTCTGATTCTTTAGTGGAGTCAAGAGGAATTAACAAGTTAGTAAATTTATTTGTTAGATTTATGATAACTTATTGGAGCTTGATTTCATAGGCCCATGGTACCCACTGTACCTTGGATGAAATCATCTAGATAGTCTCAATTAATTGACTTAATTATCAATTAAAATTATCAAAGTTGACCAGGTCAATTTTGGATAGTTTTATAGAGTTATACAATTTAGAGAAGAAAAGAGAAATTAAGGCAGATTTATTAATTAAGATAAATTGGTATCTAAATTAATAAATAAGTTTAAAACAAGGTTAAAATTATAAATAATTAATTTGATAAAGGATTTGAATAATTATTTAATTAATCAAATCAATAAAAAATAATACAGGCATTGATTTTAAGTCCAACGGGCTTATAATTAAATGAGAAATTTCACGGGCCTAAAGCCCATGATAATTTTGACCTAGGGTTGATTATTGGCTATTATTTTATTGATTTTTTTAATTAAATAAGTGACCTAATTGAGTCTATAAAATGAATGCTAAGAGAGAGTTGAAAACACAAGTTGAATCATAAGTTTCTGATAGGTTTTAGATTCTCTCTACTACATAAGTCCTTTTCTAAGCCTCATTGTTCTTTTCTCTTCTTCTCTCAGTATCTATCTCATATGTTGAGTCACACCCTAGTCTAGGTGATTCTAAGGATACTTTGGAAGACTGTGAAAAAAATTGAAGAACGATTCAGTTTCTTGGTAATACTCTGTGACAAAAAGGATACAAGGGTTAGAGAAACTGAAGGAAGAACTCAATCATTCTGCTGGTAAATAATGTAAGTGTTCTTACAATTATCTCTGTATGAATTCAATTTTAGAAACATGTTTTAGGTTTTCTTATATTAATTTGTTTAATATAAGATCTATATTAAAATAAACAAGATCTTGTATAATTTTTCCCAACATATGTCTTATACAAAAAAATTGTTGAGGTCAATTGCGCAATGATTCTTCCCCCAACAACTAAATGGTCAATTTCAATTAATTCTTCCTTTTTCTCT
Organism: Humulus lupulus; assembly: GCF_963169125.1. Taxonomy (NCBI): domain Eukaryota; kingdom Viridiplantae; phylum Streptophyta; class Magnoliopsida; order Rosales; family Cannabaceae; genus Humulus; species Humulus lupulus. Next base: position 204,069,136 of record NC_084793.1, read on the forward strand.
TGCCAAGCGAGGACTAACGCTTGGCCCTAGCCTTTTTTGTTGTCAGTAATGGAGGTACAGGTGTGTGTGTTTTGGAGGAGAACAAGAAGGTTCTTTTAATGTTAGGAATTGTCTAGAATTACTAGAACAAGCCTTGTAATAAGCAGCTGGCTTCTCTTTTGCTTCGGTAGCAGGCTTGTTGGAATCTCAAGTAAGAATATCAATTCCTATCTACAGCCTGTCAAGATCCTCCACTCTCTATAACGTCCAGAATAAAAGAATGAAAGACATTCATAGTTTAGGGATCCTTTAATAGTACTAAAACTTTAGGTATAAAAATACTAAAAAATAAATTGTCAAACTTGCGTATGACTTAGGGGGTACTTCATCATCTATAATCCACTGCACAAACTTCATCACAAAAATATCGCAATCATGGCCACTGTCCTGATGTGGTAGTTGATGGGAGGGCACTACACTGAAAATCGAGAATGTTTTTCGGCCAGCACACACATCATCCATGGTGGTTTGAAGGACCTCATCAAACTTCTTCAACTGTGGCAACAATTAAGCACTAAGCATCACATAATGTAAAACATAGTACAACAAGACTTATACTTGATAGATAGTGGACATGCCTACCACTTGGGTTACTAATTTGGCCCTATGATGTGCTCTATGTCGACAAGACATTGAGTCCCACACGGTTGCATAGGATCTTAGGCAATCCACAATAGCTAGTATCCAGTGATTGTATTCAATATCCTTGATAGGCAACAAGATCTATTGGAAAGGTAACAAGAGTTAATTAGGTAAGTTAGTTGGTAATACTATTATGGTGTAAAATAGAAAGGAACCCAAAGAATACCTTCTCTGTATTCCTCAGAAGCTCATCAATATCCATGTTGGCTCCAAGAAAGCCAAAGTTCCCCGTCTCTCAAAAATTTCCCCACTATTGCATCTCTGTTTGAAGTTATCAGAACATAAGTATCAACAGTGAAATATAAATTAAATTGACCAAATTTGAAGAAAGCAAACTTTAGTTATATGACAACTTACCAAACTGGAAAATAGGTCGGCAAAATCAAAGTGTCCACAACATCACGTACTACACCGTCACATGTGTCTCTATACCACACAACCAAAAGCATCAATAATCTGTAAGCAACGATCAACTTTTCAACTTTAGTCGAAATAAACCATATTCATAAAATTACCATTGAATTTCTCATAAGATCCCTAACAAGATATTGGGTTGATAAGAATTTACCTTCATATCCACCTCAGCTTCAGGGCTAAGGCTTCTAAAATACCAGCATTCCAACTTTCCTAGTGGGTTATGTACCAGCTCCTCTCTGAAAATGAAGCACTGGGTTAATGAAGCATCCCGAACACCATAATTAGAAAGAAAAAAAAAAGAAAAGCTGATAATGGGCGAACAATCAATTGAAGAATTGAAGTATAACTATCACGTACTTCAAGGAAAAAGTAAAGTCGAAGAGAAATAGGCCAAGCTCAAAGTTCCCCTTCGACAGGGATGCTTTGAATTTGAATGCTCCCATCTTGTGGCCTTTACTTTGTTCATATTTAGGAATCATATTCTGGAATGCCTTGTCCATTTTGCACAACTCTTTGTCTCTCCTTAGAATAGCACGATCGATCTTCACATTGTTGTCATCCTCTAATTCAAAAACCATTGCATGGTCCGTGCTGCCACACATAGCTGGTGCAGCTGCGATGACATTCTCAGCAACACCCTTACCCTTCGCCATTTCTTCTTCTATGTTCTCCCTTTTAGTAGGTGGAAGTTTATAAGCATCCTCTTGCACACATTTCTCCTCTTGTATCCTTAACTTCTCAATTTTTTAAAGAGGTTACGACGAGGGAGAAAATGTCTAGATCATTATAAGGTGATGCATCATCATTAAAGTTCTCAGAAGTGGAAATTGTTTCTTCATTGTAATGCCCTGAATTCTTCGATGTGGTTTAGTGGCGATTTAGTTGGCCGGGTGGGCCGTAATTGTTTAATTACGCCATTAAATGAATATATGCATGTTTATGTGAATTATATTATGATATAATGATATATGCATGCATGTGGGTCCACATTTGATATATTATGATGTTTTGATAATTTGGCCCATTGAGGGTAAATTTGTGTGTTTGGGTGCATGACGTGATTTGTGAATGAGATTCCATCATTATGGAGATATATTCGAGCTATTCGGCATGAGACGGTCATATTTAGTGGATTAGCGGTTTTGTCATAACGGGGTCAATTTTGGGGTAATAGAAATGTTTATTTAATGATAAATTGGGAATATTTGAGATCAGGGTGAAATTCTGGAGATTTTGACTATAATGTCCCCGGGGGTATTTTCGGGACCCCGAGCATTAGGTTTTATTTGAGGTTACTTAAGCTTGAAGTAGCTGTCAAATAGAACGTACAATTAGAAAACCTCTCGTTCTCCTTCGTTAGTTCATATTTGCCACCCGAAGCGTATTTGAAGAAATCGTGAGTTCTAGGAGTCAGAATCAAGTGAGAATCGAGGCATAGAGATCCTAGGAAAGATTAGAAGCTTCTTGACCGAAGGATTTGACAGAAAACAACATAATCGAAGGTAATCTAAGTTTAAAGTTTTGAGTTTTTAGAGTTTCTAAGCTTTGAATTGGACTTTGTGAATTGTTGGGTTTTCGATTCGTTTGAACCTTGGGTTTTGAGGGTTTTGATGCATTAGGAAGCTTGGGAACTTTGATTTGATGATTGGGGAATGTTTAGGTATGATTTTGGAGGCTTTGGAGTGTTAGAAACGTGTTTTGGAATGGCCCAGAGTTAGGGGCCGCGGCCCTGTTCTTGGGGTGCCGCGGCCTTGTCTTGAAGAAGCAGGTGGGGCTTTTTGTACCTACTGGGCGCCGCGGCCCTTGCTCCAGGAAGTTCTGGGGGCCGCAGCCCTTGCCCTATTTTCACCCCGTTTGCATGTTTTGACCCCGGGAACATGGTTTTAGGCCTCGGGATCACTCCCACTACTCGGATTAGTGGGGATTGATGTCTTGGAGGCTAGATATTGGTTTGGGAACCCTGATTATCATGTTATTGATGGTATCCAATAATGTGTTATGATTAGGTAACCGCTAAAGGAAGAAAAGCTAAACCGTTCTCAAGGGTCGTTCTTTTGTTCATTCTAGCTCGAATCAGAGGTAAGAAAACTGAACCCCAAATGTGACATGCATGGTTATTCATGAGGCATGTTGGTTGTATAAATGTGGACATGAATTGATTGTGGAATACTTAGCAAATGTTGCTCACTTGTGCATGGTACTGACTCATTAGTCAGATTTGGCAAAGGTGCTAGTATCAACTGTGAAGCTGTGACTCATTAGTCAGGTTCGGCAGTGGTACTGGGCACTGGTCACACTGCGCTGACTCATTAGTCAGGACGGCCTTAGTGTGTTCAACGCAAGCCAATAAAGATTATACCTAATCGACTTTCTGCATTGAATGACTCAAAGAGCATTAATGTCGGACCGACCTCAAGTTCGATGAATATTATAAGTGCTTGAAGGCTAGTGGCTTACCCAACAGCCACTCTTCCATTTGAATTAGCGACTTGCTTGTCAGTCACTCAGTATGGTGTACTAGAACCTCAAGTGATATTCACTCATCTGTTTGAAAGCTATGAGCTCTGTGTGATTATAATGATAATCATTTGATGATGTTTACATATAATGTTATGTTTTCTTGCTGGGCTTTGGCTCATGGGTGCTATGTGGTGCAGGTAAAGGAAAAGAAAAGCTCACCCAGCCTTGAGTGGAGAGCTTAGGTGGTGATGTGTACATATGCGGCCGCTTGACCACCACGGCCAAGGAGTTCTCAGATGAATTAGGGGGTTTACCCTATTCTTGCCGCTTAGGTCGGCGGGGTTTGAAATTTTGGAACAATAATGACTTTTTTGAGTTGTAAATAACTTATAAATGTTCTTGTGGGCCCGTGAACAGTTTTATGTATCAATAAAACATATCCTTTCCTTTTTACTGGTTTTCACCTTAACCTGTTAATAACACTTAGAACACGTTTTTAACTAAAGAACTCAGGCAATTAGTCAAATTTCCGGTTCACCGTTCACCGTAACTGTTCTGGGGTAACCACGGCGTTACATTCATTGTCATTCGATTTGAAATATTCTGGACAAACCTTTGCATACGATGACTCTAATTCATTAGGAAGTTGTACACCCAACTCAACCAACATTGGGTCAATTCAACAGGAAACCTGATTGCATTGCCTATTATTAGTGAAAAAATATTTCCCTCAATGGGGTCATTAATGGGTGTCCTTCCCTGACCTGACATAGAAGCCTTCTCACTACTGTTAGCTGGTGAAACACCCCCCCCCCCCCCCCCACCACCATTGATCTAACTGCACTAATGAAAGTGTGATGTAAACAATCAAATCCCATTTCCAACTGCAACTTCACATCCTACTTAAATTGAACCATTTTATTATCATTGGCAATCAATTTCTTCTCTAGCGAACGTACCATACCACCTAAAGAGGAGATAGTGGGGGGCAACCTAAACGCATCCACACCTTCATCCAATTCTAACATTGGTTTATGGAAAAGAAGGGGAAATGTATTATTAAATTCCACAAGTACTGTTAGTCGATATAAGCATAGGATTATAAATTATAAAATTCATCCCATACTTACATTGTTTGACTCAAACCCCCTTGCTCTTCCACCCATTGAAGTACAGACTTGAAATCATCTTCACACCAATACTTAATGAGCATATGGTCCTGTCAATGTATCCTTCATTCCAAACAATATGGTGACAATAAAAAACCTACAACATTGACAGCGGTTGTTATGCACCAATAACCAAAAACAAATTTGATTAATGAAAATAAGAATAAAGTAAATACCTGAAGAAAAAAATTGATGCATCTTCCTACGAACATGGCTGGTTCAGCATAATGGTGTCAAATGCTCTTCCATAGATGCTTGTAGGCCAACGATGCCCAATTAACACGACAAGCAGCGGGAATATCATTCAGGGACATTATACCACCCTTAAAATTTCGAGCAAAATATAGAGATGTATTATGCATTAAAACACACTAGCTAAAAACAACAAGAATTTTCGAACAAAGGACAACCCCGCCAATTGACATTGTCTCAATTTTTCCTCCAAGACTGAGACAATAGTCCTTCCACCATTCTTGTTCAAACGACGTTTATTGGTATCCACTAAATCTTGCACCCCCTCCCAAACACCCATCGTAGTACCAAAAACATTACTGTCAAATTTGAAGTGCTTCCCATGAATATCCAAAGTGCCATCCTCAATGTTGAATCTAGACAAAAGCCATGATACAAGACTTCTTCGCACGTTACAGTCTTTCATGCCAAGCAATTTCTCGAATCCTATTTCTTTCACCACCTCCTTTTAATCCCCACTTAAATTGGAGATTAGGGCAAAAAGCATGTGCGATGAGCATCTAGAATCTAGCTTCTTCCCTTCAACCATTTTCAAGCACCCTTTCGCGGAAAAAAATTCACCAAACACTGAAAAATCGATGAGCAAACAATGTTAAATCATCACCAAATTAATTTCATGTGAAAAGCCAACAAACCAAATAAAAATACAACAGATACCACTCATGTATACATATTACACTAAAAAAAAGGAAAAATGAATTACTGCAATTACTTATCATTAAATAAAGATTTCAATCAAGTACAAAAAATATAGCCCGTAAATTGTTATAGGACTGGTGTCAACACCGTTAGGAGTATTATGAAAGTAGGGAAAGATTTTAAGAAAGCTTAATTATGCCAGCTCAATGTCTTCGAATAATTTCCCCACAAAGTAACCATTGTGCTTACAAATGTAATCCAACTTCTACCCTGCATAATTTATCATTGTCTAACAGTAACATATTGCTTCTTTTGAAGGGGCTGTACTACTCGGCAACAATAAAGTTTGTCATATTCAAGGCATTGGTTCAGTTTCAATCAAGATGCATGATGCCATAGTTAGAACCTTGAAGCAAGTAAGGTATGTTCCTGACCTTAAACAAAATTTACTGTCTATTGGTATGTTTGATAAATATGGTTATACTATCAAGATAGATGGTGGGGTTCTTAAGGTTTCAAGAGGATCTGAAGTGGTAATGAGAGGAATACTCAACAATGGACTCTACTTTCTTGATAGGAAAACAATTTTTGGAAGTGCAGTACCTGCAATCAGCAATGGTAAAGAGGCTTTTACCAAGTTATGGCACTTGAGAATAGGACATGTAAGTGAACGTGGACTAGATGAGTTCAACTAGCAAGGAGTAGGCACTGAATTGTGTTGAACCACGTAATTGTGTTGTGAGCTTCTATTATTCATTTGTGTTATATTTTTTCTAAGTTCTTGTTTAGTTTGGTTTTCTTGTTTGGTGTTTTTAGGCACCACATCTATAATACTGCATATGCTTCTATCAAACATTCATGTTCAATGGTAACTTCATAAGTGGACTAAAGTAAATCTATACCAGCTACTCCTATGTTTGCTATTATTCAGTCAATTAAATTTTATTCATCGAAATCCTGTAATATGAATGTACAATTACACACTAACATCAACACTAAATCAATTCTACAAAATCCATTCTCGGATTCAAAATCCCAGCATAGCATTTTCATTACTTCTCATTCAGCAAATGCTTCTGCACCATAAACACTCTTTTCATCAAGGCATTGCAAATCCAATGTCAACTTATGAAAACAAATTCATATAAGCCGGTTAAATTAAACATTCCATAAATTATATGTTACCACATACTAATACATTCACTTCTTTATGCTACCTAATTAGTTAAAGTAATATTTTCATTTCAGTTATTGTCTCACTATCTCCACTGTACCTTAATAATAAATCAAACAATCTCACCACACGGTCTAATAACAAACGAATGAGGCAGAAACTTTATTTTATCAAAAGATATACAAATACTTTAAACTATTCATTTGCCAAACCAGTTCCTACATCATGCAGCAAAAACAAAGTTCGAAACTTACCAATATGCAAATGAACTCAAGTCGCGCTCCAATCCACCCACTACAAAAAAAATATATCAAAATTACTAACAACAAAACAGAACAACCGAAACGTAGGAAATTAAAACAAAATCAATGTAACCAACCTTCGGCACCAATTACACGCCCCTATCGACCCACTCTTTCAAAAATTTAACATATAAAATAGAGACACTAAAACATTCCCACCCTAGCAGACGAACAAGCCCGAGGAAATCAAGCAATGGGGAGGGAGACAAACACAGAGGAACGTTCAACCCATGTCTTCCAATCTCTACCAATACCCTTTCACCCCAACCTTCTGATTACACAACAAAGATTTCACAATTTCTTTCTTCCAATAAAATAAACTTGAAAAAGGAGTCGGAGTCGGAGTCAGAGGGAAACAAGGCTACTAGAAGAAAGAGTCAGAGTCGGAGTCGGAGGGAAAGAAGGATTGTTCTGTTTCCTTTTTTTTTCTGATAACTCTTATCTCCTTTCTTCAATAAAAAATTCTGAAAATTCAAAATTAAAAGTGAAACACGTAGCTGATTGCGAAGGGGTATATGTGTATTTTAACACATTGTCAATATTACACCTCAATCTTTTTTCTACCATCAATAGGATGACTCAAATTTGATGAAGGACTAAAACCTTCAAATCCAACTAACTAAGGGGCACAAAAATGCCCATATTATATAATATAGATATACATGAATATACAATTCATGGACATTACTTGATGTCCAGTCCGACAATATGGTGATGGTGCGCACGCATTATAGTAAGCTTCCTTCACTTTCATTGTCCATCTAGAATGTTGTCGTTTTTGACTTGCTGTCGTTGGAAATGGGTGACTCTGTGGAGAGATGCGTGATTGTTTGTCGTTGACGGGTATTATAAACAGTTAAACACAACACAATGGATCAGTTGGAAATGCATGTGATGTGAGTGAACGAGTGAATCTGAGCCAAATAAGATGACATCACTGATTTGACCCAAGCCAAATTCATGCCTTGCTGTAGAATTTTGGAGTACATTTTTTTGGGTCCCTACGTTGCATAGCATCCAATTACTGTGTGATGTGTACCCATAGACAAACAAGTCAGCCAAATACTACCCATATCAATACGTCTTTTAATTATGAATATAATAAAGAGGTGGGGTCACAGAACACCTTCACAGTATTCTGCCTGTAAAACTTATCCCTTCCTTGTCATAACACTGTACTATACTATACTACTATATTAAATTTTGGGAGGAGAAAGAAAAATGATTTTATAATTATTATATTTGAAATAAATGATATCAAATCTATTATAAAGTTTGAATCAAATGTAATTCCACTGAGTTAATGAATTGGTTTGAACTTTGTGAGTATATTTGTTATCCTAAACTATTGAGACTAGTTGATTAGCAAGATAAGGATTTGATACGAATGAAAAGTTCAAACATATTACTATTACCTTCTTGTTATTTCTTTATAATAACCACTAATGCGCTAACATTATACTGAAAATCATATATTTGATGTACTTTTCTTTAGTTTCTCTAACATTTCCGTATGCTTATTGAAGAATGTTAGCTCATCTTCAGCTAATTACTTCAAAAAAGTGCAACTTTAACACCAACTTACTGTTTTATTTTAATCTCATTATTTTAAAGAGAATATTTTAAAGTGAATATAATATTTTCCAATTTTCTAGTTGGTTCGAGAACCCGTCTCTATTCATCTAATGTAGTTAATGCCAAAATATATCAATTATAAATACAAGATAATAGTGTTTTGGTATTAATTACATTAAAAAAGTGTAAATGGGTAATAAAGCAAACAAGAAGATACAATCCCTATTTTAAACAATATTACATTTCTTTTACCTTTTGTTAATTCTCAAAATTTAACCTATTGCACGAGATTTTAATTTATTTCCCATTATATAAATATATATTAATTAGTAATGATCATATTATTATAATAATTCATTTAATTAGTTTATTAAAAATAATAAATTAAGATTATATTTATTAACTTAACTAAGATTATGTTATATATGTCTGACAAAAAAAAAGATTATGTTATATATATATATATAGAGAGAGAGAGAGAGGTTGTTTCCTACAATTAATTAAACAGGCATCAGCAACCTATCAAGAACAAAAAAGGAGGCGGTAGTTCAATTGGGAGCACTGGTGGGGCGTTAGCCAAAGGAACTCTGACACTCAAGTTAGTCTAGTTGTGGTTAAAGATTGCCAGAAAAGTAAAATAATAACATAACGAATAGTGAATAAGTAAGTAAAATGATGGTCAGGTCAGTCTGACTAGTTCGTGATCAGGAGACAGTGGAGCTCGAGAGTCTGGTCAGGTTAGTCTGACTGGTTTGTGGCTAGGAGACGACGGAGCTCAACAGTCAGGTCAGGTCAGTTTGACTGGTTCGTGGTCAAGAGACGGTGGAGCTCGACAGTCTGGTCAGGTCAGTCTGATTGGTTCGACTCGCTTGACTAGAACAATTCAAGGGAATCTTGTAAGTCAAAAAGAGTATTCAGAGTAATGGTTATCAGATACCTTACCATCTCCCCTTAGGGTCTTCCTTATAGTCATCCTCCTTACCATTGCCCCTCCGCCTTCCTAATCCGGCTGGTTCGCTCCAAGTGGTTACCTTCCGAAATTCATGGAAAATGTTACATGTACCTTGATTGTTTCAAGGTCTCTGGCTGACTAAGCGTATCCAGATTCGGGTCCAGGTATAGATTGGCCATTTGGATGGTTCATTCAATATATGTGAGCCCATTTACATTGGTTCGAACATTACTGGCTAGTCGGGTTGCTTATTGGTTATGGCAGGCTAGTCTGGCTGACTTGTTGGACTTTTTATCATGTAAACGAATTTTTCCACTACAATTTGTCCCTCACTCTGTAGTTAGAATTTATTCTATCTAGAGAGTGTATGATGTCAAAAATATGTCTGCAAATCGTGAGTGTGGTCTAGAGCTGATAGACCAAGTGCACAGAAGATGTGTGGGGCCTTGATGTCGTATGGCCTTAGTGTCCAGTTGTCCGGACCGGGTGCGAGGTGGTGTGCCTTGCATGCCTCAATGATGTGCATCGAGCTCAGAGCCGTTAGGTTGTCCGAGTGCATAGGTCTGAATGTTTGGGCGCAACTCTGAGGGTTTGACAGGCTGGCTGACTGCTTACGCGCGTGAGGGCCTGGTGGTTGAATGGCCATGTGTGTACGGGTCCATCTGTCCGAGTGTATGGGGCCTAGTTGCTGAATGTCCATGTGCGCGTAGGGGAGCTTGGTCCGATTGTCCGAGTACAGGTGCACCTAGGGGATTGTCCGGTGTGTTTGGAGCACAAGAGACCAACTGGTCCAGATGGGCCTTTGCGCAATGACCAAGTGCTTGGGAGGTATGCAGGTCGTTTGGCCGAATGCAAGAGGCATGCAAGTTGAATAGCCTAGGAGACGCACGCGGGTTGTCAGGCCGAGGGGGCCTACTGGATGAGTGGATGAGTGGTCTAGATGCGCGTGCACGCTGTGTGGCCGAGTGACCTAGGAGGCGCACGTTATGCATGTTCAACTGGTCATATGCGCATAGGGCCGAGTGCCTAACTGGCCATGCACGCGTGGGGTCGAGTGGCTTGTGTGGCCATGCATGGGGGTCGTCTGGTCCGAATGGTGCCCTCAAATGCCCTTAAGGTCTGCCTTCTTTGCCTGAGCTCATATTTTACTAAATATGTCCAAAACCAGATATGTTTTTTGGAAAATTTGTTTGTATGTGTACTATTTTCAATCGTTTGATGCTCGACACTTGTCATCCATCTAAGGTCCCTTTATGCCTATAAATGTGGATCTTGTTTTCAATTTTCTCACATTTGGTGGAGCCTTAGGTGGAACTTGTCTTGGAGATTTGAGGAAAGCTCTCTAAAGGTCAGTCTTTCTTTGAACGTTCTTATGTCGTTCTTCGTATTCTTATATGATCTTGAAGTTGTTTTGTATAGATTGTAGCTATAGCTTTTGTTCAATTCACTATTATTTTCATTTGTATTTGATCTTTGATGATAGTAGAAACACATGTTTTCACTATTTGTAATGTATCATGATAGTTTGGCTTAGTGCATGGGTAGTGTCTAATTGACTAGATAGGTTGATCAACTAATTCGTCTAGTTCTTTTTCCTTTTTCTTAGGATGTTTAGCCTAGATGACATGTCTGACTATCTGGTTGGTTAGATGAGCATTAGTTTTCTATCAGTTCGTAACTTATTTATTTATATTTCCTTATTGACTAGTAGATGAATGATGTTTATAATTATTTTTATGTCTACCCAATCTTAGATATTTCCTTTGTTCTAGGTGATCTTTCGAGCATGTCTACCAGCAATTGAGGCAGCTGTGTTGGGTCTTCTGGTAGGATGATTTGTTCATCTAGTGACGATGGTAGCTCCACCAATCCTAACATTCCTGCTGGTATGGTCGAAATTGGTGTGGACAGTGATGAGCTTATTATTGGTGGTATGTCTTGATGCATGCTCCTGGGTCATAACACGAAGTCAAAAATTACTTTTGAGGACTTGCCTCAGCTTCATCAGAATTATGATATACCTAGTTGTCTATTTGCATGTTCCGTCTCATGGGGAGTAGGCTGATTTGAATTTTCCTGGCTGGGTATGCGTGTATGAGCTTCCTTTCAAGGAAGGGTTTAGATTTCCTCTTCCTAGGTTGGTGAGGGAAGTATGTGAGTATCATCTTATATCGCCTAGCCAGCTAATACCGAATGTCTGGCGCACCTTGATGGCTATGGAAACCTTAAGTGAGAAACATGGCATTGAGTTTAGTGTTGCGGAGGCATTACATGCTTACTCTTTGAAGGAGCATCATTCCGATAAGTGTAGACACCAATTCTTATCTAGGTCGAATGGTTCCCTCATTTTTTGTCTAAAAGATTATGACAAATATTAGAAGGATCGATACTTTTTTATTCCTTATAATGTGTTGGGGTTGCCGACTGGTTGTAGGATTCCTCACGCATGGTCTCCAGCCAATGAGTGTTTATGAGTGACAGAATTTTAATTTTTTTTATAGTCTCATTGGTATTCTTTCTAACTAGTTATCTTGTTTACTTTGCAGGCAGGGTGAATTTATAGTTTGCCTGGGTGTGTCGGGGGGCTCAAGGAAGGGTTGATCGATTTGCTGAAGTTCTGGAAGAAGACCATAAGTGCCACTTCAAGTGTTGAAAAGGAGGTTGTGAATGCTGATCTGCCTCCTCTTCCTCCTGCTAGGAGGACTCAGAAGAAGATGAATTGGGCTTCTATGATTGACTCGACCGATTGGTTTGGTGAGAAGATAGATTTTTCTTTCCCATCGAATGCCTCAGCACATTCTAAGTTCGACCCACACCTTGGAAAGGTTAACAAGCTACTATGGTCTGAGGATAAAGACAGGTTTAATCAGCTTGGGACAGAATCATCGTATTCCACTTCTATTTATCATGCCTTTCAAGTATGTTTGATTTATCAAATAATTTATTGTGTATGGTTGAATGGTCAAACTGAGCAATTTTTATTTTTTTTGCAAAGATGCAATGCCTTTTGCGAGCAAATGAGAAGATTCAAGCTTTGGAAAAACAAGTGAAAGAGTTGAAGACTCAGAGGTTTTATCTATGGACTGAGGTTAAGGGGTTGAAGACTTGCAAGACAGACCTTAAGAAGCTTAACGGGGAAATCAAGACCCAGTTGAATGTTAAGGAGCAGGATGCCAGTTGTCTGCAATCTACCTTGGCTACCATAGCCGATGTTGAAGCCAAGGTATGCTGGAAGGCCGTCTAACTAATATTGGCTTTGAAGTTGAGGTCCAGTGTCTTGGTCAGATGACGATCAATTATCGCGATGGGAAGGCTGAGTCTTGGGATGTAACTCAGTTTATCACTGATTACGAGGAGCTGTAGCAAATGATGGCTGAGGAGGCTACTCAAGCTGACAACGTGGCTGTCTCCTTTGGAGATATGACTACAGGTGACCATGGTCAGGATGACCAATCCCTGACCTTTGTTTTATTTACTATAACTTTGTTGTAGGAAATCTATGTTGGATGACTTTATGAACTCTTTATAAGTTGTTGTAGCTTCTATCTTTAATTATGTAGGTCGTAGTCTGGCTAGTCTGAATGGATGGTATGGTACGCTGACACCCTTGATACAATCTTGAATCAATGTATGTTTTCTTCGAATGATTGATTGTGTTGTCTTACTTCTTGTTTTTGTTTTATCCGGATGTTGTGTGGTTTGTCACGATGGATGTCTGGTTTGTCTGGATGGCTACTTAACTTAGCTCATCCTTTCCTTTACTCCAGATGTTTGATCGACTTAGCTCTTCCTATTGTACTCATTTCAAGACAATAGTACTCGTGTATTTTTATTTTTTAGATGACTAGATGATTGATTGTATTATCATATTACTTGTATTTTACCTTGTCCAGGTGACTAACTGGATGGTTGGTTGACTTAGTTCATCTTTTACTTTCATTCAGGATGGCTAATTGACCGGTGATTTACTATATCTTTGTCCCTCAGTCTAAGTGTAATATACATGTTATTTTCGACTTAGACTTTATTTTTTTCTTACATTAACTCATGGCATGCTCCATGTCTGACTACCTAAGTGATCAGGTAGTGGCCTTTGCATGTCGGGGCGAGCTTACCTGCTCATGCTTCCTTAGTGCACTCTTCGTAATACCTAGTCTCCAACTTTGAATGTCCGGATGCGGATGTTCTTGTTGTAATGCCTGGCTATGCTTTATTGGTAGGTTGAGACTCTTAAGAGTTCTTTGTCCCTTTTTTCATCCACAGTGTCGAGTTCATGGCACATGTTTTCTGAGTTTTCTTCATCTTTCATCAGCTCATATCTAGCCGTCGAAACTTCACTTTCGATAGGGATGACTGCCTCCATCCCGTAGGCTAGTAAGAATGGTGTTTCCCCTGTTGAAGTCCCTTTGGAATGCAGACATAGTTTTTCCATAGATGGCTAAGGGAAGATGGGTGACTCCACTTACTTCAGAGCCACTTGTTATTACGTTGACGGTGCATTCATGAGTGGGCGATCCGGGTGGAGTCAGCTCTCTCTGGCTGCCTGACTTGTCTTCCCTGTTTTGGTATGTTCTCTTGCCTTTGTCTGTTAAGAGGTCACTCAGGTGTCCGTGTTTCAATAAGTTTGACACTTCAAGTTTTAGGGCAATGCATTTGTCTGTCTGATGGCTATGTTCAGCATGGAAGTCGCATCACTTAGTTTTGTCCCTCTAGTCGGCTGGTGTTCTCAACCTTTCGAGCCACCTCACCTTGTCTCCAAGCTCTTTTAACGTCAATACAACTTCAGCAGGTGATACTGAGAGGTTGTATTCTGGTATTTTCGGTCCATCTCAGGGGTGTGTCTCGGATGACCGGTTGTACTCCCTTATTCTATTCTCAAGACTGCTAATATATGGGTATGGCTCGGATCATCTATCATTCTGTCGTCTTTCCACCCTTGAGTTTCATTTGAGTATCCTTCCATGGGGAGGAGCAATAATAATTGGATTCGTACTCCTCACACTTTATCTCTGCCTAGACCTTGGGAAGGACGTCTTCCATTGTCTTGCAAGGGTACTTGGTGAGTTCTTTGTACAAATCTGAGTCATAGCGGAGCCGTTTCCGGAAGGCTGAGATGGTTGTGTCCTGGTTGGAATTGGTTGTTGTTTATCAAGTTTTTCGAAAACTATAAATATATTGAAAGATAAGAGCTAGAAAGAACAGCTAAGAAATAAATAAGAACACAACTTTTACGTGGTTGGGCCGTTAATGAGCTTTAGTCCATGAGTCAGTAGTATTAAGCTTTAGAGAGTTTTGACAATGGAGGTTTTCTGCAAGTTCAGCAGCGTTTAGCTTATAAGAGAAAATCTGAGATCCTCACTACAATGCACAAATGACCCTATTTATAGGCAATCATGTGAATTGGGCCGGACTAATTCGGGCCCAATAAGGATATAATTACAATTGCTCGCTCATATAGTCATAATACAAGAAATGTAACATGATTAAGGATGTTAATCTGGGCCCATTGGGCCAACTTAGGCGTGATAGAGCCTTGCAACTACCCTTTGTACATTGGCATAGACCGATCCATGTGGGCTACCAAGGGGATCCTAGGGACAAGATCTATCAGAGTAGTGGCAATACCGTTTCCTAGGAAAAGAGTATGTTCCGTGTGTACCCCATTCCGTAGGTTAGTTAGGGAGACCAATTGCTGGATTTCTTAGGGAAACGTCAGTTGTAGAAACGACTGGGCTTGTTCTATCTAGCTACGTGGTCCGGATTCATTTATCGATGTTCGGGTTCTTTTACCAAGTGTTGACGGTGAGAACTCGTCAACCAAGTTAAGTTAGAAAAATATAAATGTAGAGATTATCCAAAGAAAAACTTTAAAGATCTAATTGGAAACTAAAAGAACACTTGCAGAAGAAAAATGGTGAACTGAATTTGTATTTCCTATGGTGTAATGCTACAGTGTTTTTTCCAACCCCCTTCCATGTGGAAGTGGGGTTCATTTTATAATGAGCTCTAATGGCCCTGGATACATTGTGGTCCAAGGGACCAGGTGGTAGGTGGTACACAAGTACACTGTCAGGAGAGTGGTCTCAGGGGTAGTGGTGTTGGTTCCAGTACATGGCCAGGTACCATGGGAATGTCTCCACTACTTGATTCATACGAATGTCAGAGGAGTGGTGCCAGGCATAGTGGTGCAGGTGCTGGTGGTGTCGACTCTGACACATGGTCGACGACGTACAAGTAGCGCTTTTTCCATTGGTGCTAACTTGTACCACCAATACCTGTCTAGTACGGCCCCAGAATCACGCCCCTGTGCTCCTCCTGGTCGTACAATCCGTTCCCATACACATGCTTTGTATTTGGAGGTCTCTCTTGTGTATCCAAGATATGCCCTTGCTCCAACCCCTTTTCATTTTGCGAAATATAGGTGTACTTGCAGCTTTGAGTATGCTAAGCAGGGGGGTGTCATACCCCGCTGATGACACCTTCCTTAGAGAGTAAAGAAGGGCCTCATCAGTGGGGCCTAAGCTTATATCACAGGGGATGCAGATGTGTGGGCATAGCCGAGGCGTGCCCGGAGGGCGGCCCCGTGGGAGTGGCCTCGAGGATGCTGGAGCACGGATGCAGCCGAGGCGAGGCCCTACAGATGATGGGCGCATTGAGGCGAGGCGAGGCCCTGGGGATTGCCTCGCGAGATGGCCTCGCGGGAAGGGCCTCGTGGAAATCGGACGCGCCAAGGCAAGGCGAGGCCCTTAGACCGCCTTGCGTGATGGCCTCACGTAATGGCCTCGCGGATGGCGGACGCGCCAAGGCGAGGCGAGGCCCCTGGACTGCCTCATGTGATGGGCTCGCGTATTGCGGACACGCCAAGGCGAGGCGAGGCTCTTGGAGCACCTTGTGTGATAGCCGCCAAGGCAAGGCGAGGCCCTTGGACCGCCTCACGTGATGGCCTCGCAGATGACGGATGCACTGAGGCGAGGCCCTTAGACCGCCTCGCGTGATGGGCTCGCGGATGGCGGACGCGCCAAGGCGAAGACCTTGGAGCGCCTCGCGTGATGGCCTCGCGGATGACGGATGCCCCAAGGCGAGGTGAGGCTCTTGCCAGGTGCGCCGAGGTGTGGCAAGACAATGGTCTCGCGAGACGTCTGGGATGTCCGTGGGGGTCCGAGGCAAAGTGGTCATTTGGAGCAGGGTCAATTTGACCACTAATTTGAGGGTCCAAATGGACTTCAAACATGGTTGCTTTGGACCTTCCAGGGACCTGAGGCATGAGAGGTGGGTTCTTTACCGGTGTTGAATTTTGAGCATCCACACCAAGCATCAGGTTCATTTACCAAGGCGGAAATCTTGATGGGGGAGGCTTCATTCAGTCTCCTAGAATGGATCGTTCATCACCATAATTTACATCCCGGAGGATATAGATTGAGTGTGATCAAGAAGGCAATTCGGGCCTGCATCTTAGTTCCGACCTCTTTGATATGCCCGTGCTACTCGCCAATTATTGAGCTTGGTATGGTTTGGGTCAACACAGTTTCCTTGCTCATTGTTCCCTGGGCCCAGGTTGGGCCCGGACTGTTCATGAGAGCTCATAGAACCTATTTGACCATACCATGTGTCCAAGGTGGAAAATATGGATAACATTTACTCCCAAGTTTTCATCCGTGTTCGCGCGATGGAGACTTGTCTTCTTCCTCCCGGATCAATCACATATATCCCGGTTTGTTTACTTACATCACGATTCATTTACCAAGATCCAGGTTCATTCTCCTTCATCTGGGTTTTTTTACTTAGGGGTCAACTGGTCGATCCTCGTCCTTTCAAATTCCAATTGTCCTAGACACGTGTCTACAAGTTGATGGTACGTCTGTGCCACTCATGCCCAAAAAATCTAGGTAAAATCTTTTGATGACCTAGGTGACAGATGGGTGTCAGTGCATCTTTTGAAGCATCTCGTCTATATGAAAAGGTGCTTTGATCACTTAAGTGGGGTGATTTAATGCTTCTACATCATCTAGAGTCGTCAGATGGGGATTGTTTTGGGATTTTCAATGTGGACCATTGGATGAGGGAGGCGCGGATCGTGGATTGACGAATCCACGATTTAGCACTTGATTAAGCTAGTTAATGCCTCTGCGTTGTTCGGGACCGTCAGATGAGGATTTTCTTGGGATTCTCACTATGGACCATTGGATTGAATAGGAACTTTTCTTCCTATAAATACTTCAGTAGGCTCCTTTCCACACTTTTACTGATCCTAAATTTTCAGACTAGAGAGCAGAGAGCTTAAACCCTGAATGTTTGAAATTGTTGTCGAACTCTTCTGATGGCTAGTGCATCTTCGTGTTCATATGTTTACGACAAAGCCTTCTTTCACTCATCAAGAAGACAACTCTATCTCGGCCGATTGGTCTGGAAGCATCGACAAGCTGCTGCACTTCCTCCTCAGATTAAAGACTGAATTTATGTCGGCGTTGTCGCTTGAATTTCAACTAATTCCAGATCCACTACCCCACAGTATGTTTTCTGGTCATTTCTTTATTTCTTTTGGTCATTTTTATTTCGATGTTGTTTCTGCGATCGTATAGCCATTAGGGCCGCAACCACCGTGTAAGGTGGTTCTAGGTAGTTGCAGTGGTAGAGATGAATAGTAGGGAACTTGCTAGGAGACACCTCATACTATAGATAATTTTATTGGTGGAGTGGGCTTGACTGCCCCGAATCATTGAACTCAGACGCCTCAAAACGGTTCAGGTGAGTTAGTTTATTAGAAAATACCCTTGGCCTTTAGTTCCCGACTTATTCTCCTAGGATCTTTATTGGTCTCGGATCTGGGTCCGGAGGGGACCTCTCCAAGCAGTTTTAGGAGAATCCCCATACCTTAATCAGTTTTCTTCAATTTTGGTGCTAACTGCTTGGTTCTTTCTTTTCTTGCCATTTCCAAGTCTCTCATCATGGGTCGTGGCGTCACACTGCACCCGGAAGATGCTGTCAACATGGGCAATGTGGTCCTGGAAGAGCATAAGCTTCCCGTTAACAACACGTGGGAAATGGACGAGGAAGTGAACAAGTTCTGGAACTACCAGATGCTGAACGACCTTGAAAAGGCCCTTGGAGTATACTCGACTCTAGGGCTTTTCTACAATAGGCTTGCCCGAAGAGAAGAGAAGGCTCACTCTGGAGTGGGCACATTCGGGGCCTGGAGTGTAGGCCATATTAGTGCGAGAACCACTCTCCCGCTTCACTACTACTTCGTGTGGTTCCTCAAGTTCGTGGGGATCGCACATTTCCAACTTCTGCCCCAGGCGTATAAGTTACTTGCAAGATGGCGTATATTTTGTGCCACAAAGGAGATCGCGACACCCACCCTCACGGAGGTGCTGTACTTTTATCGGTTAGAATCGCAGCTGAATTCCAAAGACAAGACGCGAGATGGATTTTATAAGTTGAATGCCCGTGGCCTCAGTTCGGCTCCATACAGCTCATGTAATCATCCCCCAGATGTTAGACACTGCTGGTTCATGACATTCGGGTTCCTCCTAGAGACGAACCCCACCCTGTTGCTGGACTTTCAGCGTGTGGGTAAGTCATCCTTCTTCATTCTTCAACTAGCCCTTTGTTTTGTTTATTGGAAACTCACGTTCTTGTGAACAAATCCATATGCTCAAACCCAGCTTACTAAGTCAATCCTGGATCGAAAAAAGTATTATGCCACCCTTAGTGCCGAAGAGCTGGATGTGGGAGGGTTCGTGACCATGGAGAACCTTCGACTGGTCAAGCTGATTGTTAGCCACCAATCGATAAACGCCCCTAGGTTTTGGGATTGCAATGTGAGAGGGATCCCGCTCTAAGAGAGGATTTGGCCCTCATTCATACCGAGGCGGTAGAGGCCACGGTCAAGGAAAATGCGGAGAAAATGAAAATGGAGCAGGCGCGTCGTGTGGAGTGAGCTGAGTTTGAAGGGCTGGATGCTCCTCTTAAGGGGAGGCAGCAAAACATTGGAGCTCCTAGGGGCAGCATTTCGGGGCAAGGTAAAATGCCTCCTGTTTTAACTTACGCTCCTCATATTGATGGCTTAGTTAGGATTAGGCAACAGTACCGAGATTAATTTGACCAGGACTGTTAGCAATGTGGGTCTTCCTTGCCCCATCACCGTAGACACGCTGACCCTCATGTATTCATCCGGGTTCCTTCAGTACATTAGCTTTTTGGACACGAATGACACAGGGGACCAAATTCATGCTTTTGCACTAGGAGAGTTAAGTCATGCCCATTCCATGGATGAGGGTTTGTCTTGGAGGACTTTAAAATTGCATGTTTCCTTTATATTTGTCTGTCAACCCCATTCCTTTACGTTATTAATCCATTTTTATTCCTATCTCAGGTGACCCGGACATGTCTTGTAACGACCCAAAATCACTAAAATGGCTTAAGGGTCTTGATTAGTGTGTCGGGAGGGCATAATTGGTTTATATGTGAATTTATTGATTTAATGCATAATTATATGATAAGCATCCTTGTATGATTATATAAATGTAAATGTGGTTAAATGTAATATTTGTGAGAACCACATTATTATGTGGGTAAATCTGCAGCAAGCGACTTGAGGCGGTTCTAGGGAGCTAGATAGCGGGAGAGTCACAAAGAGGCTTAATATTTGACTTTGGACAAGCCAAGGTGTATCTTGGGTATTGGATGGTTATTTAGACTATCAGGTTATGGAAATAAATAATTGGAGATATATTTGAGGTTAGGAAGTCTAGGTGGGAACATTGGGGAAATTTTACCATTTTTCCCTCGGGGACGTTTCCGGTACCCCGAGCCTTGGGATTAATTTAATTGCTTAAGGATAGACTTAAGAAGCTTTAGAAAATAGTAGAATAAAATAAACCGACCCTCCCTCTTTCTCCCTTTCTCTCTCAAAGGAAACTCTTGGAATCTAAAGGAACTCAGCTGAAAGCTCTGTGATTTAGGGTTGGGTCTTGAGGGATTAGCTCAATTTTAGCAAAGCAATTCAACCAGGACCAAGGTAAGGATTGATTCCCACTTTCTGTTGTTGAAATTCTGTGGTTTTGATTGTGTTCTAAGAGGTTTTTGGGTTTTGAATTTGAAGATTGAATTGAAGCTAGGAATTTGGAAGTTAGCTTAGAAATTACTTAAAGGATTGATTCTGCAGTGAAGGTAAGCTCGAATTTATGGTTTAATGGCTGAATTTTAGTGTCTCCATGGCTGGTTTTAGTGTTCTTGAGTTAATAAGTTTTAGAGATTGAAGTGGGTTTTTGATGGGTTTCTAGTTTAGGTTTCAGCTGAGTTGTGTAGCTGGAATTGTGTTAGAAGTGTTGGGATGATTGAGTTGTGGAATTGGGGTAGTTTTGGAGGAGGTTGAGTGAGGTTTGAGAGTAAAAAATGGAGATTTTTCTGGGTTCGAAGGGGGTCAGGCCGCGGCATAGTTCTTGGTGAGCCACGGCCTTTTGAAGTTGGTGCGTGCTGAGGAAGGAGGGCGGACCGCGACATGGTCTGGGTAGGGCCGCGGCCCGTGTCTATTTTTTAGCATCCAAGCCGCGGCATGGGTGGCTAATGCCGCGACCCTTAAGGGATTTTGAGATTCTAGGCTTGAGAATTTAACCTAGGGTGCTCGGGATTGAATCTTTTACCATGTTTGGTGGAGTTCAATGATCTGGAGACTAGAACTTTGTCTGGAAGCTCTTTTAAGATTGTTGCTGGTATCCTATATCTTGGTTGTGACTAGGAGCTAAGCTAGGGCTCGAGGATCAGATTGCACTCAAGAAGCATCGCTCGTAGTCAGTACACTTGCAGACCAAAGGTAAGAAAACTACACCTGGTTGTGGATTTGTAATGGGATTAAGGGTTCCCTATTATGTATGCTTTCAATGGATGATATTATGCCATGTAAACAGTAAACCAACAACCTAAGAGTGCCAAAGGTTAGACTAGCGCACAGGGCGCGGATCGACCACTGGTAGCCGAGGACAGCTTATTATGCACTGAGCTCGGTTTAAGCGGGCCAGAGTCAGTAGGGTAAACAGAGGGTGCGGCCTAAGTTGCTGGCCCTAATTATAATGTGACTTGACTGTTATTAATGGTTGATTGCATCTCTGATTCCGATTACATGCTATGTGATTAATGTGGAATGTTAAGTGTTTGATCATGCTTAAAGGATTATTTTCTTGTTATGATTGTTGTGATGTATATTATGTTTTCTTGCTAGGCCCTGGCTCACGGGTGCTACGTGGTGTAGTTAAAGGCAAGGGCAAACTTGATCAGCCCTGACTTGGAGAGCTCTGTGAGCGGAATGTACATGACCAGCTACTTAGCCGCCACGGTTGTGAGGATAACAGGAACAGTAGAGCTATAAATATATGTTTTGCCTTAGAGTGGCTGACGGTAGTCTGCATTTTGGAAATTTTGTAAACCAACTTTTAAACACTGTTCCTTTTTGGGATCCCATATGTAAATCTGTTTGAATATATGAAATGTATCTTTTGAGACCAAAACCATTTTAACCCTACCACATTTATGGTTTAGTGACACGTTTTGACTAAATAACTTGATTAGCAAGTCTTGCACCTTTATAAGTACACAGTGTAGCGGTCTTGGCTATCCAGGGCGTTATATGTCTAATCCTGTGGCCAAAATGAAGGAAATGATCGAGGTCAGGGCTGCCGCGGCCAAGGCCTCAACAAAGAAAACGGCTAAGGGCCTGTCCAAGAAGAAAATCATTGAACTAATACTCGGAGACTTAGAACTAGACCTAGGTACTTCTGAGGGAGTTCAAACTGCAGCCTCGGTCCCGGTGGCACTGATTGAGCAACATCCGTCTCAGTCTGCTCCTCTCTAGGTTATTAACTTGGAGCATGAGCCTTCAGAAGGAGGTGGGACGAGTAAAAGGAAGACGGACGATGTCGCCGCGGAGTCTGCGAAGCGGGACAAGAAAACCAAGATAAATAATTTCACCCTGGACGAGGAGCATTACTCTGGTGAAAGCCTTATCATTACACTGGAGCTCTCGGAGGCTCCTGAGCTTCCCATCAACCTGGCCCTTCCTGGGGAGGAGGACTTAATCATCCTGGAAGAGAGGATGAAGATGGTGTCTCGGGCCTAGGACGAGGGGTGCGATAAATGGGACAAGGTAGCCCAGGCCTTGATCATTCGCTGGAAGATGGAGTTTTTCGACTGTCCAGAGGCCTTCAACGCCCCTTAGTAGATCGAGGATTGGTTGGGAGTTGAGACTGGGTTTCGGCCTAAGCTGGGCAGGACACGGGCCTGCTAGCTGCGGACTTGCTAGCCCAGGTGGGGACGTCCATGTCTACCCATCAACTTAAGCGCTATGCCACCTTGGCTAGCAAAGATGCGCTCTTTGTCGCCTAGGCCATTCATCATTAGGACACTGCGGTAAGCCACATGTCCATCTTGTTTCTTCATTATCATTATTTTGTATTTTTTTTCTAACTCTACTTTGTTCCAGGATGCCTTGCTGGCTCACAGGAACGCAGAGCTGGTGGTCGAGATGGAAATGAAGCTGGTGATGGCCCAGATGGAGTTGAAGGGGGCTGTCAACCAGCAAGAAGCTGCCAAGGAGGCTGACCGGGTTTGGGCATTTCATGAGGAGGCTCTGCTCTGCCATGCTCACGGTTTAGAGGCTTCTACCAAGGTGCTCTTGGAGGCGGCTGAGGCCCAACTTTGCTGGGAGTGGGAAAAGGTGGTATCTCTCGGGGCACAAAACCAGGCTTTAAAGGCCATGGCCCAACTGGAGATGAAGCGGAGCGAGAAGGCTCGCAATGAGAAGGAGCAGGTTGACGAATTGTTGGAGGCCACTTTTCACGAGGCCATTTACATGGCCTGGCTCCAAGACAAGGATATGAATCTCCTCCTCTATTTGGATCCGGCTGTGAAGAGGGCCGAGTATGAAGCTAAGGAAAAAGAGGATGCAGCGTTTCTTGCTGGGGATCAACAAAATGAGAAGCTCCAGATGTCTCGGATTAGAACGAAGCCCAGGCCTGAGCCTTTGTACTTTAATTTGGGGTTCCCTCTCTCCTTTTCTCTATTTTTTTAAATATATTATGTTTTTTATGGGGGCAAATCAGGGAAAAATTGTAGACGATTATTACCTTGTCCTAAGACCAAAGTTCAGGTCTCGACGGCCTGGACCGTCTTGGACTTACCAAATATAACTTCACTAGTTCAACCTGACTCTATGGTTCAAGTTCCAATGTCCTGGACCGCTATTGATTTATCAACTGTCATCTGTTTATTTTATCTTAACTTTGATGTTCAGGTTCTAACGCCCTGGATCGCTATGGACTTTTCAGACATGACTTAATTTTAATGGCCTAGACCATTACAAATATGACCTAGGTAGAAATTAGTTGATTAACTTATCTCAAACCCGAGGTTTAGGTTCTAATGACTTGGACCATTTACAAGACTAAATTTAATAGATTTAAACTTAAGATTTAAGTTCTGACGATCCTGGACCGTTCTAAGGGAACCATGAATAGGGATTAGGCTATCCTAGACAAGGCTAGGTCTGAACCATACAGATACGGATTAGGACTAGGCTTTGAGCCTTGCAACCTTTTTTGGGGAGTTGGGTTTTGAACCCTTCGGATCATACGGATTCGGATTAGGACTGGGCTTTGAGCCTTGTATCCTTTTAGTTTGGGAGTTTGATTTTGGACCCCCAATCTATACGAATCTGGATCATAAGCTCTGAACTTTGCATTCTATTTTTTGTTTAATCCTGGATTTGCATAGATGGCCCTTCTACCCCCCAAGTGACCAAAGAGTGTAGTCTTAGGCTATTTGTTCATGTAAAAATTAATGATGGACATGAACTTTTTCTTTTCTTACAATATTTCTTATGGTGTTTTATCCACACCATTTTCATTAAATAAGAGTGGCCTTAAGGCATACATTACTTGAAATTAAAAATATTAGAAAGAGCATAATTAAATCCTCCCGACTACTGATAGTACCAGCGGAGGTGTTCTGTGTTCTAGGCCCTTGGGACCTATGTTCCGTCTAGCCGCTTTAGGCGATATTTTCCCAGACATACTTCGTTTTGGATCTCATAAGGTCCTTCCCAGTTTTGTCCTAGAACCCTCACTCCCAGATGTTGAGATGCAGGGAAGACTCTTATCAGGACTAGATCGTCGGTTCCAAACCTTCGACTTTTAACTTTCGAGTTAAAGTGCCTTGCAATCTTTCCCTAATACATCTTTAGCTCCACTTGTGATTCTTCCCAGGTCTCTTCGATGAGGTCTAGGGATTCTTGGAGTAAGGTGTGGTTCCGAACGAGATCGTATGTATCTCGTCTATGAGACGAGACCGCAATTTCTACTGGGATGGCTGCTTCACATCCGTACACCATTGAATAGGGAGTATGTCCGGTCGATGTTCTTTTCATGGTCCCGTAGACCCATAGGATGTTGAGCAACTCTTCCGGGCACTTGCTCTTGCAAGCTTGTAGCTTTTTCTTAAATGTCCCCTTCAAAACCTTGTTCACAGCCTCTGTTTGTTCGTTCTCTTAAGGCCTTGCGACTGCGGAGAAGCTGATGATGCTATATCTTTCACAATAGTTAGTGAAGTGGATGCTATCAAATTGCTTCCCGTTGTCAAACACGATTTTGTGAAGGAGGCGTATCAGCACACAATGTTGTTGATGTCGAAGCCCAGGGCCTTTTTGGAGGTGAGTGTACTCATTGGTTTCACCTCAACCAACTTGGTGTAATAGTTGACGGCTACAATGGAAAATTTTACTACACCCTTCCCGGTCAGGAGGGATCCTACCAAATCAATTTCCCAAACTGCAAAAGGCCAGGGACTGGTCATCAGGGTTATCTCCGTTGCAGGGGCTCGCAGGATCTTCGCGTACCTTTGGCATTGTTTGCACTTGCGGACATAATCTACACAATCCTTCTTCATTGTTGGCCAGAAATGTCTTTGCCATAGGATCTTCTTGGACAAGCTGAGTCTGGCTGTATGATCTCCGAAAAAACCTTCATGCACTTCGTGCATGATTGCAATCATTTTGGTCCTAGATACGCATCAAAGATAGGGCATGGACAACCCCCTGTGATAGAGTTTTCCATCCATCATGACGTATCTGGGACTTGGTATTGAAGCTTCCTGGCGGTGGCCCTCTCTGTGGGCAATTCCCCAGTGGTTAGATACTGGATGAGAAGGCCCATCTAGGACATAGTGTAATCGATGGCGCTGATGATTGCGGGAGCTTGAATACTGGGCGCAGGTAGATGGTCGATTAGGACTACCCCGGAGAGTTCTGCTTCAATATACGTGGCAAATTTTGCCAACGTGTCTGCAAACATGTTCTGTTCCCTGGGGAACTAGCGGATGAAATATCTTTTGAAAGATTGGAGTAACTTCCGGGTTCGTGCCACGTAGGCGGCCATCTTCCCCCCCTGCTTTGTTTGGTATTCTCGTAAAATCTGCCTGACCACCAGCGGGGAGTCCTTGTGGACTTCGATGTTCTCTGTCCTTACTTCCCGGGCCAAGTGTAATTCGGCCAGCATTGCCTCGTGCTCATCCTCGTAGTTTGACGCTTCGAATTGGAAACTTAGGGTGCTTTGTAGCTGGTGACCTTGAGGGGACATCAGGATGATCCTGTCCCCGATCCCATTCTCATTGGAAGCTCCATCCACAAAGATCTTCCAAAACGGCAATATGGGGTCAACAGGTTCTTCGTCCTCAGTTATCCCAGTGCATTCTAGAATGAATTTGGCCAAGGCCTATCCCTTGATGGAGACTCTGCGAACATAAGCAATATCAAATTGGCTTAGCTCCATGGCCCACTTCAAAAGTCTTCTCGATGATTCAGGCTTTCTTAATACTTGTCATAGGGGATGGTTCGTTAGTACCTTAATGGCATGGGCCTGAAAGTAAGGTCTTAACTTCCTGGAAGCGGTCAGTAAGCAAAATGTCAATTTCTCCATCAAAGGGTATCTGGACTACTCGCCCAACAACCTTTTGCTAACGTAATAGACTGGGAGTTGGACGTTTCCTTCTTCTCGCACTAATGCGGCGCTGATGGCATGTTCTGACACTGCCAAAGATAAGTACAGTGGTTCCCCATCCATAGATTTCGACAAGATTGGCGCTTGGGCCAGATGCTCCAATTTTTGGAAGGCCTCTTCGCATTCGACCGTCCACTCGAACCTCTGGTTTTCGCGAAGTATGTTGAAGAATGGGATGCACTTGTTCGTGGACTTCGACACAAAGCGGCTCAAAGTTGTTATTCTTCTCGTCAGGCTTTGAACATCTTTGTGTTTTCGTGGCAATAGCATGTCAATCAATGCTTTGATCTTGTCCAGGTTGGCTTCTATCCCTCTTGAGCTTACTATGAAGCCTAGAAACTTCCCAGATGCCACGCCAAAATTTCTCTTCTTGGGATTCAACTTCATCCTGTACTTTCAGATAATGGAAAATGCTTCTGTCAGGTCGTCCGTATGTTGGTTCGATGTCTTGGACTTGACCAACATATCATCTATGTAGACCTCCATGTTCTTCCCAAGTAGGTTCTAGAACATTCTGTTGACCAGTCTTTGATAAGTGGCCCTAGCGTTCTTAAGCTTGAAGGGCATGGCGATGTAGCAATATACACCCTTGTCCGTCTAGAAGCTGGTGTGTTCCTAGTCTGCTACATGCTTCGAGATCTAGTTGTAGCTGGAATAAGCATCCATGAAGCTTAGAAACTTGTACCCAGATGTAGCATCCACCATCTAGTCAATTCGGGGTAGATGGTAGCAATCCTTTGGGCATGCCTTGTTGAAGTCCGTGAAGTTGATGCAAGTCCTCCACATTCCGTTTGGCTTTAGGACCAACACTGGATTTGCCAGCCAAATGGGATACAAGGCCTCCCATATGAGGTTGATCGAGGACAATTTCTCGATTTCCAGCTTAAGGGCCTTCTCCCTTTTCGTGCCCAAGGGCCTTCGCTTCTTCCAGACATGAGTTGCATTCTAGTCGATGTTCAAGGCATGGAATATGACGTTGCGGTCAATCCTGGTCATATCCGAGTGAGACCAGGCCAAGACGTCCTGGTTTTCTTTTACCCAGGAAATTATGTCTGCCCTGACCTCCGGGTTCAAGTTTCTCCCTATCCAAATCACTTTGGACAGGTCGGTGTTACTGATGCACACCTCCTCAACCTCCTCCATTGGTTCTAATGCCCTATATGCCTCTATTCGTGGATCCAATTTGTCGTCCTCCCGGACCACCCTCCGTGGTGGCTGTGGTGGTGGGATTGGATCAGCATTTTCCTTTTTGAGAGGTTCTTCGCAGACCATGAAGATTGGTCGGGCGAAGACATGATAGCATTTTCGGGCTCTCTTTTGATCTCCCCGTACTGTCCCCACTCGTTCGTTATACACTAGAGCTTCATGCATAGATGGAGAATGGAGGTGATGGCAGCAAAGTCGACTAGAGCGAGGCGCCCAAAAATCACATTGTACGTAGTGGGGAAATCCACCACTATGAAGGTGCAATACTTGAATGAGCCTTGAACCTCATTCCCCAACGTCACAGGGAGTTGACTCTTGCCCATCGAGAGCAATGAATCCCCATTAAAGCCATAGATTTGCATTGGGCATGAGGCTAGGTCCGCCTCTATTAGGCCAATCGCCATGAAGGCTGGCTTAAATAGGACATTGATGAAACTCCCATCGTCCACCAACACTCAGGATACTCTTCTTTTGGCGATTTGGGCATCAATGAACAAGGGGTCATGATGCGAGAAATGAACGTTCCAGGCATCTTCCTCCGTGAACGTTATGTCCATGTTCATTAGCTTTGGGCGCTGGGCCGAAGTGTGGACCAACGCACACACCTCATGGTCGTGATCGAGTTCACCGATGTATCTCTTCTGATCATTCCGGGATGGTCCTCCCAGGTGCAGGCCTCCAGATATGGTGGCTACATGGCCATCTTCTCGAGGAGGCGTGGTTCCGGGGGGATATGGCATCCCGTGTTATATTATTTCATATAATATAATGTTAGATTAAATAATGTGATAAAATATGATTTGTCACACCTTGTAACATATTATTGAGGGTCACAAAATTGGACACATGTGTGTGCCCAAATGTGACATATTTGGGAGTTACAAAATAATGTTATATTATTTCATATAATATAATATTAGATTAAAAAATGTGACAAAATGTGATTTTTCACACCTTGTAACATATTATTGAGAGTCACAAAATTGGACACATGTGTGTGCCCACATGTGACATATTTTGGAGTTACAAAATCAGTTACAAATTTGTAACTCTCAAATATTACCCAATAATGTGTATATTATATGTTACACATTTGAGATTGGATTTCACAAAGTCATGATGATATATGACTGTTGGAGACATGTTTTAAACTCCCAATAGGTGTTTGGAGGTTACAAAATCATGTGGGAAAGGATTTGGGACGTTTTGGAACGTTTTGGAAAATCACATTTTTGGCTGAAAAAAAGTTGTGGCTGCGGCCACTGTCTTTCCCTGGCCGCGGCCTGGGGGACAGAGGCCAGTGGCCGCGGCCACTGATGATTCTGGCCGCGGCCAGTGAGGGTGACAACCTATGTGGTTTTTCAGTTTTTTCCAAATTGAACAGTTTTAACATCCCAAATAACTCCAAAATCTCTATTTTAATTCCATAAACATCCAATTAAAAATTTGTAACAGCCATGGGGGTCGGTGGAATTTGAAATTCAAAGGGGTATCTCAAACTCTATAAATAGGAGCCTAATGCTCACTTGTAAGACACCCAATTTTTCCATCCACAAAGCACTTGGCTGGAAAATACACCTTGAGGCTTGATTATTCCAGAAAGCATTTCCAAAAATCTGTGAGAGATCACTTAGTGCTTAAGTTAGCGGGAAATAAGCTTTTGGACAAAGGTTTTAAACTTTGTTCAAGTTGGTGATCCCCAACCCTCATCACTTAGGTTGTGTAAGTGAGAGTTTACTATTGTTTTGTTCTAGCATTTTCTCTATTTCTTTTCTTCTTATTTTCATTTTCTATTTACTTGTAACTTTTGTTTAGAGTTGTATCTTTCACCATTCTCTTCTTCTCCTTCTTCCTCTTCCTTTCTTTGTTTGTTTGTATTTTCAGTTATAGAGTTGTAACACTCTTTTTAATCAATCATTATTTATTTGTAATATTTTGCATAGAGTTGTATTAAATTACCTTTTCCATTGAGGCAATAACATCTATTTTTCCTAACAATTGTTAGAGAATATATGTTATTGCTCAATGGAAAAGTAGAAAAACAAAAATACAACTCTATGCAAAAAAATACAATAGACAAGGTAATTAATTAAATAAATATTACAAATCAATTGCTCAAAATACAAGTAAATAGAAATAAGAGAAGGAAGAGAATTATAAGAACTAAAAACGCTAAAACAAAAGATACCTATGAATATGTAAATAGAAATAGAAGTAAAGGATTACAAACTCAAAACAATAATAATACAAGAAGTACAACTGAATGAAAAGAACAATGAAAAACACAAACTCACACTCAACCAAAGTGTAGAGTAATGGGGATCACCAACTTGAACAAGGTTCAAAACCTTTGTCCAAAAGCTTATTTCCCCCTATTCTCTAAGCACTAAGGGATCTCTCAAGGGAATAGCTCTCTGGAATAATCAAGCCTCAAGGTGTATTTTTTAGCCAAGTGCTTTGTGGATGAAAAATGGTGTGTCTTACAAGTGAGCATTAGGCTCTTATTTATAGAGTTTGAGATACCCTTTGGATTTCAAATTCCACCAACTAAGTGTGCCTTGCTTTAGCAAGTAAATGAATCAAGATAAACATTGAGGTTTCTTATCTTGATCTATTGAGTGTTTATCATGAAGCTTATAGACTCATGATGAACTTTGAGAATCATAGGTCTAGATTTATCTTGGAGGATAAATGACTTATTAGAAATGAAGAGATTTCTATTTTAAAGTGATATTTAATTGTCACTATGTGAGAAATGTGGGGGTGATGCTCCAAAGTTAATCAATTTATTTTGTTGTTAATCAATTGATTAATTTGGTCATCCTATCAAATAGGTGATTTGGAATTCCACATTTTAAATCACATTGGCTATATGTGTATAGAATGGATAAATCTAGACATGCTTGGTGTCTAAAGTTACTGTTTGTAATATTTTGATTCAAGAAGGAATCAATTTAAAACATAAAGGAGAATTTTAGAAACAAAGAGATTTCTAGAATTAATATTCAAATGTTTATCTTGGATATTAAACTATAAAATAGTGGGGGTGTTGACTATGGTCAAAATCACTATTTTAAAGGGGTAACTATTTTAATCAAACTATGGCTAGCAACAAAGTTTGAATAAAATAATGAGAGTGTCTAAGTATGCATACATGAGAAAATAAATGATTCAAATGGAATCAATTTTACATCTCAAGAGATGGGACTTAGACTCCCTAAAGAGATTCACGGTTGATGGTAACCTATCTTAATACTAGTAACCAAACTAGTATTAGGTTCAATAGGTAATAACAAGTCAATCAAGTGAATAGATAGTAGTACTCAAATTTTGTCCCATCTGAGATATGAGTACTAGTGTGTTACCAAAATGAGGGTTAAAACCGAAAGGTTTTTTAATAGAACTCAGTCTTGAAAAGACAAGTATTTTAGGGTAACAAAATACTGTAAGAGTTCTACCTATATAGACCTAGGGGTGGTGCCGCCCCTCATGAGAATTGGGAGTCATTCTCAAGAAAAGTTTATAAATGGAATGTGCACATGGCCATTAACGGTGCAAAAGCGAGACATTGAGGTCTCAAGTGAACATAGCAAAGGTGTGTGTGTTATCACCGGTTTGTTATCAAGGGATAGTGGTTCAATGCTTCGGCAACCAAAATTTCAACAAACTTTGTGATAATTACACTAAGGTAAAATTCAAGTCGAAAGACATTTTAGTTTATGCACCAATGCAAAGGTTTCTATAGAGAGTGATTATTTAATCAAGTGGGGGAATATTATATTTTAATATAATGTTTGATTGATTAAATAAGTGTTACAAAAAGTGATTATTTAATCTAGTGGGGGAATGTTATATTATTTCATATAATATAATATTAGATTAAATAATGTGACAAAATGTGATTTGTCACACAAATGTGTTTTTTCATACCTTGTAACATATTATTGAGAGTCACAAAAATTGGACACATGTGTGTGCCTAAATGTGACATATTTTGGAGTTACAAAATCAGTTACAAATTTGTAACTCCCAAATATTACCCAATAATGTGTATATTATATGTTACACATTTGAGATTGGATTTCATAAAGCCATTATAAAATATGGATGTTGGAGACATGATTTTAACCCCAATAATGTGTTTTGGGAGTTACAAAGTCATTTGGGAGGGTTTGGAACCGTTTGGAAAAACAGCACATTTTCAAATGCTGAAAATGGGCTATGGCCGCGGCAACTGAATGTTGGTGGCCACAGCCGGGGGGACAAAAAGCAGTGGCCGCGGCCACAGGTGCATTTTAGACCAATTTTTAGTTT
This sequence comes from Humulus lupulus, assembly GCF_963169125.1. NCBI lineage: Eukaryota > Viridiplantae > Streptophyta > Magnoliopsida > Rosales > Cannabaceae > Humulus > Humulus lupulus. Next base: position 204,101,322 of record NC_084793.1, read on the forward strand.
TTTCCAAATGTGTTGAACGGTTCTAAAAACCCAAATAACTCCCAAATCTCAATTTTAATTCCATATTAATCCAATTAAACATTGGTAACAGCCATGGGAGTTGGTGGAATTTGAAATCCAAAGGGTTTCTCAAACTCTATAAATAGGAGCCTAATGCTCACTTGTAAGACACACCATTTTTCATCCACAAAGCACTTGGCTGAAAAATACACATTGAGGCTTGATTATTCCAGAGAGCTATTTCCTTGAGAGATCCCTTAGTGCTTAGAGAATAGGGGGAAATAAGCTTTTGGACAAAGCTTTTGAACCTTGTTCAAGTTGCTGATCCCCATTACTCTACACTTTGGTTGAGTGTGAGTTTGTGTTTTTCATTGATCTTTTCATTCAGTTGTTCTTCTTGTACTATTATTTTAATATAAAGATGAAACTTTATAGAGAAAGAGTTGTAACCTATTTTTATCAAACCATTAAAGTGATTTGGAATTCCACTAATGTTTTAAAACCATTTTTGCAAAGGTTTAACATTATATTAATCAATCAAACATTAAAGCTTATTTGAAAGTAACATATATTCTCTAACAATCAAAAAGTTTTATACATGTAATTTTTTTATCTTTTCATTCATTTACTTGAGTCCTATTTTAATATAATGTTTGATTGATTAAATAAGTGTTACAAAAAGTAATTATTTAATCTAGTGGGGGAATGTTATATTATTTCATATAATATAATGTTAGATTAAATAATGTGACAAAATGTGATTTGTCACACAAATATGATTTGTCACACCTTGTAACATATTATTGAGAGTCACAAAATTGGACACATGTGTGTGCCCAAATGTGACATATTTTGGAGTTACAAAATCAGTTACAAATTTGTAACTCCCAAATATTACCCAATAATGTGTATATTATATGTTACACATTTGAGATTGGATTTCACAAAGTCATGATGATATATGATTGTTGGAGACATGTTTTTAACTCCCAATAGGTGTTTGGAGGTTACAAAATCATGTGCGAAAGGATTTAGGACGTTTTGGAACGTTTTGGAAAAATCACATTTTTGGCTGAAAAAAGGCTGTGGCCGCGGCCACTGTCTTTCCCTGGCCACGGCCTGGGGGACAGAGGCCAGTGGCCGCGGCCACTGATGATTCTGGCCGCAGCCAGTGAGGCTGACAGCCTATGTGGTTTTTCAGTTTTTTCCAAATTGAACGGTTCTAACATCCCAAATAACTCCCAAATCTCCATTTTAATTCCATAAACATCCAATTAAACATTGGTAACAGCCATGGGGGTTGGTGGAATTTGAAATTCAAAGGGGTTTCTCAAACTCTTTAAATAGGAGCCTAATGCTCACTTGTAAGACACACCATTTTTCATACACAAAGCACTCGGCTGAAAAATACACCTTAAGGCTTGATTATTCCAGAGAGCTATTTCCTTGAGAGATCCCTTAGTGCTTAGAGAATAGGGGGAAATAAGCTTTTGGACAAAAGTTTTGAACCTTGTTCAAGTTGGTGATCCCCATTACTCTACACTTTGGTTGAGTGTGAGTTTGTGTTTTTCATTGATCTTTTCATTCAGATGTTCTTCTTGTATTATTATTGTTTTGAGTTTGTAATCCTCTACTTCTATTTCTATTTACATATTCATAGGTATCATTTGTTTGAGGGTTTTAGTTCTTATAATTCTCTTCCTTCACTTATTTCTATTTACTTGTATTTTGAGCAATTGAGTTGTAATATTTATTTAATCAATTACCTTGTCTATTGTATTTTTTTTTATAGAGATGTATTTTTGTTTTTCCACTTTTCCATTGAGCAATAACATATATTTTCCTAACATCCCGAGCTTGGGAGCCATAGGGCCTCCAAAATATTGCACTATTGGGGCCCCCTGAGGGGCCTGTGGTCCCAATTCTGGAGCATTCCCTCCCTTAGGAGTTCGGTATGGTACCTGCGCGCCCTGGGCCAAATATTTTCTGGGAGCCACTTGCAGTCCTGGATCTCGCATTGGCATCCTAACCCATTGGTGGAGATGTCCCAGTTTGATCAAATTCTCGATCTCATCTTTCAGCTGACGACACTCTTCAGTCATGTGGCCCATGTCCTTGTGATAGACACACCTTTTGCTGGTGTCCCTCGAATTCTTTCCCCCTTTAAATATGGGGCTTGGTTTCCAGTAATGGACTATGTTTCCCATTGCAAGGGAGATGTTTTCTTGGGTATCCACCAAGTTTGTATACTCCATGTACTGGGGCTCGTTCCCCCTTTTTCCCTTCTTTGTGGGCTCGAATCAGCTCTGATTTTTTCCAGATCTCTTTTCTGATGTGGGGTTTATGCTCGCCTCAGTCGCTTTGGTCTAGGATGGTTGGGCACCCCTGGGAGCAGTGCTATATCCAATTGGTGCCACTCTGTATCTGGAGAAGGAGCTGGAGCATACCCCGATGAAGTGGGCCCATTGACAGTCGGGGTCATAAACTACATTCTGAGGGTTTCAGCGGGTCCGGACACTGCTAGAGGCGTCGGATAGAGAATTGTCGGGTACTGTGCTCCGTACCTGGGAAGGGTTTGTGCTGTCGATTGGGGTGTTGGCTGCCATCCAAAGGCCTAGATTCGAGCCTTTTCCCAGTTGATGAAGCCTTGTGCCTGCCTTATAAATTCTTCAAGAATGGATGCCTTGTTGCGTTGCATGTTGTCCCAGAGCAGGGATCCTACTCTGATTTCGGACTGAAGGGCTACTAGGCACTGCTCATCATCCACCTTAGTTTTTCAAGCTTCCTCCGTTAAGCGTTCGATGTAAGCCCTAAGGATTTCGGTGGGATGTTGCTTAATGTTGGCCAGTACACTGACTTCCATGTCCATTTTTTGACCGGCCACAAATTGTTTACGAAAAGGTGATTGCAATTCGGACCAAGGCTGGATCGATCCCGTCCTGAGCCTTTTCCACCACTCTTCGATGGAATCAGCTAAAGTAATTGAGAAGCATAGACATTTGTCATTTTCGCAAACATGAGCTACACTCATCAAGCGATTGTAGCGGGATAGATGATCTCTCAGGTCAATGTTTCTGGTATAGGCGAGTATGTCCGACATCTTGAACCCTTTGGGTAACAAGACTTCCAGGATATGCTTGGCGCATGATTCCTTTTCTTCGTCTTCATAATCAGAACCTCCACCTTCTTGCTTCCGGACCAAGCGGTCCGTGACCTTTTTTAGAGCAGCCAGCTGTTCCATGAACTGCCTGGCCATTCCATCGTCAAGGGGAACTCTTTCGTTCCTCCTGTCATTGATTTTATTCCTCAAGTTGCCTCCTCGAGGGCAAATCTTTTCTTTTCAGGCCTACTCCTTTTGAGCGTTGAGGTTGTCTCGTAAATCCACGCGGGGTGTGCCATCTCCCGAACTGACCATTTCAGGTTCTTCTCCGCATTTGCACCTTTCGTGATCCTTGTTCACAGAAGCATTGGGATAAAAGCGTCTTCCCTAATCTTCTTGCCTGGGGACGTTCTAGGGCTTAGTACCCTGTGGGCATTTCCCCTGGTGATTGTTCGGATGATTCCATCCTGGGACCGGATTCATCTGTTCTTTCCTAGGGAATTGCCCTGGGTCAGCTGTGGTTTTTGGAGCGGGAGAAGCCTTCTTGTTGTGGGGGTTTGCTTTTTTCGACTGGGATCGGCCACTCTATCTTTCCCTTTTTCTAGAACTATGTTTGATGGACTGGCTTCGTGATGCGAGGATCGTCCCGGAGAATGAATATGGGTTGTAGCAATGTTGGGTATGCCAATCCCTATAGGTGGGACAGGCGGCTGTCTTCCTGGGGAAGGAACGACTGAGTGATTTGTTGTAAATCCCTGCACAACAATAAAGGCTTGAAGAGCCAAGAGGGACTTTTGCATCAGGCAGGTGGTCTTCTGCTGTCCTGCCATCTTTGTTTCTTGTTTCAGGACCTGTTGCCTCATACGAACCACTTTTGGTTCCTCTTACCAGGATCAACGGAATTCTCAGCCTCGTGGTCTTCATACCTCTCTCCATATTCCTCGTAATAGCCTTCATTGTATTCACCCCCTTCTCTGAAGTTTTTGGAGTCATCAGGCCCATGGTAAGGCACATCATCTTGTTGGCCTTGAGGAAGTGGTTGGTATTGCAATGGCTCTCCATTGTCTTGTTGCTATTGCTGAGCGGGATCAAACCCGGTATGTTGGGTGTTTACCATTTTCACAGATGTCAAAGAATGACTCAAGCTTTCTTCAGCTCTCAATGAAAGCACCAAAAAATTTACCGAGATTTTCGGAACTATAAATATATTGAAAGATAAGAGCTAGAAAGAAAGGATAAGAAATAAATATGGTAACAATTTTTACGTGGTTGAGGCGTTAATGAGCCTTAGTCCACGAGTCACTACTATTAGGCTTTAGAGAGTTTTGACAATGGAGGTTTTCTGCAAGTTCAGTAGCGTTTAGCTTACAAGAGAAAATCTTAGATCCTCACTACAGTGCACGAATGGCCTTATTTATAGGCATTCATGTGACTTGGGCCAGACTATTTCAGACCCAATAAGGATAGAATTACAATTGCTCGCTAACGAAGCCATAATACAAGAAATATAACATGATTAAAGGATGTTAATCTGGGCCCATTGGGCCGACTTAGGCGTGATAAAGCCTTACAACTGCCTTTTGTACGTTGGCACAGACTAATCCGCGTGGGCTATTAAGGGGATCCTGGGGACAGGATTTGTCAAATTAGTGGGAATATTGTTTCCTAGGAACAACGTACGTTCCGTGCGTACCCCATTCCGCATATTAGTTAGGGAGACCAACTGCTGGATTTCTCAGGGACACGTCAACTGTAGAAAGGACTAGGCTTGTTATATCTGGATAGGTGGTCCAAATTCATTTACTGATGTTCCGGTTCGTTTACCAAGCATCGGGTTCATTTGCCAAGGTAGACATCTTGATGGGGGAGGCTTCACTTGGATCCCACTCGATGGGATCCATCTCTTGGAATGGATCGTCCGTCACCAAAATTTACATCCAGAGGATATAGATTGAGTGTGATCAAGAAGGTGATTCGAGCCTACATCTTAGAACGGCCCATTTGCTATGCCCATGCTACTCACCAGTTATTGGGCTTGGTATGGTCTGGGCCAACAAGGTTTCCTTGCTCATTGTTCCCTGGCCCCATGTTGGGCCGGGGCCTTTCCTGAGGGCTCATGGAACCCGTTTGACCATGCCATGTGTCCAAGGTGGAAAATATGGATAACAGTTATAAACACCTTCTCTTTGTTGAAGCGGCCTACATAGTCTTGCAAAGGCTCACTCCGCGGTTGAACTATGATGTATAGGTCTTCCCAAGATTTTTCAAGCTGCCTGCTACTGACAAACCACTCAATAAAAGTGTCAGTCAATTGTGCAAAATTAGAAATAGAACTATTAGGTAAATAAGTATACCACTGGAGGGCTAGTCCAATCAGACTAGAACCAAACCCCTTACACATGCAAGCATCTCTCATGTCACGCGGGATGGCCACAGTAAACATCCTCTTTCTATATTTGATGATATGGTCATCATGGTTAGACGTCCCGTCGAACATCTTCATGTGAGGGAAGCAACTTTTTTGGCATCTCGACCATTGAAATATCATCAACGAACAGGGAGTCAGCGTAGTAGCTTGATGCACTTTTTTTTTTATTGGAGCTGGCATTCCAGGAATCTGTTGGATAAGTGCTTCCTTCTCGGCCAATTTACGAGCCAACTAAGGATCTTGGATTGGAAGTGAGCCGATGATGGTATGGCAGGCTGGCTCACTTACGACTTGTTGATTCAGTCTGATTGCTTGCTGCTCAAGGATGTTTTGACAAGCTCCATTGAATGTCTGGTTGGCTCCAGTGGCTGGCTGACTGGCTCCTGGAACCTAGTGCTGTCCAGCAACAGTGGTTGGCTGACTGGCTTCTAGGATCTGCTGATATCCGAATCTAGTGGCTGGTTGACTGGCTCCTGGAACATCCTGTAATCTAGTTGCTAAGGCTAGCTAGCTGACTCCTAGAGTCTGCTGTTGTCCGGGTGCAGATGAATATCCATGCTTAGTCATGGTTACCTGTTCTCATGCATTAACATTTGAATTTTGTATGTTATACATGGTAGGTGGTGTTTGATAGTTCATTTATGATGATGATGGATCTGTCTGATTCAGTCCATCATTACTAGAGATAGGGGTGAAGTTGCTCAAGTTGAATCAGGATGATTGGGCTTTGAAAGCGGGATTGTTAGACCTCGGTAGTCTGAGAGGACAGGCTTCCATTCGCACAAGCAAGTCTACATTCTCAGTTTCAAGCCTCTTCATTTTCTCATGATCCTCATTCATTTGGTAGTAAGGGCGACGAGCTGGGCGGCCAAATCGGGTGTCTCAGTCACGTCTGACACAGCTCAGAAGTGAACTCCTTGATTCTTTGTTAATCATCTGATTGCTAGTGCCCCATGGTGGGTGCCAAAAAGTAGAGGTTGTTTCCTACAATTGATTAAACGGGCACCAGCAACCTGTCAAGAACAAAGAAGGAGGTAGTAGTTCAATTGGAAGCACCAGTGGGGTGTCATCCAAAGGGACTCTAATGCTCAAGTTAGTCAGATTGTCGTTAAAAATAACTGGATAAGTAAAATTATAACGTAAGTAATAGTAAATAATTAAGTAGAATGATGATCAGGGTGACGGCAGAGGTTGACAGTCCGGCCAGGTCAGTCTGACTGGTTCATTGTTAGGTGACAGCAGAGCTCGACAGTCTTGTCAGGTTAGTCTGACTGGTTCGTGGCCAGCAGATGGTGGAGCTTGATAGTCTAGTTAGGCCAGTCTAATTTTTTCGTGGCTAGGAAACAACGGAGCTCGACAGTCAGTTCAGGTTAGTCTAACTAGTTCGTGGTCAAGAGACGGCAGAGCTCGACAGTCCGGTCAGGTCAATTTGACTAGTTCGACTCGCGTGACTAGATCGGCTTGAAGGAATCTTGCAAGTCAAAGAGAGTATTCAGAGTAATGGATATTGTTATCCCTCAAAATTCAAGAGATAACATGGCGAATGAGAATACAACACGTGGCATTACAAGTCAAGGAAAAATGACAAAGTATTGAAAAAAGACCGATGAACAAAAATGGATAGGTCCAAGACCTATAGGGAAGTCAACTAGGCCTAAACCTCCTAGGGGTGGTCGGCCTGACCCCAACCCCTAGGGGTGTTTGGCCTGGCATGCTCCCAAATACATTTTGCTGGATAAAGTTCACACTCATTCAAGCTGAAATCAACAGGCCTAGCACCCAGAAGATCAACAGGCCTAGCACCCAAGCTCTAAAGGTTCGTCAGGCCTAACACCTAAGTCTCATAGACCAACCAAGACTTAGCATTTTCCCAAAGGTTTCAATCGTGTATCGTCAACCACGATCCAGAGAAACAATGAGAAGACCCACGATCTCATAATCATTGGGAAGTGGACATGTATCTCCACTCCCAATGATTGTGTACCAAACCACAATCCTCAGTATTACTGATCATGTAACAGCCCCTGGCTACTATAAATAAAGGACCCAAGGCTTCATAAATAGGGGGATCTTTGGACATATATTTTTTGGAGAGAAAATTCTGGGAAAATTGTGACGAGTGAACTCTTCAGTTCATTTTTGTAATTGTCAATCGAGTGATTCAAAACTAAAGACTAAGTGGATTATGTTATTATTGTTCATCATATTAGGGTTGAACTGAAGGTTATGAAGATTGCATCTGAAGACAATCTTGCAGATCCGTTTCAAAAACACTACCAGAAGTTACATTTGATAAGCATATCAAGGAAATGGGATTAGTAGAATTAAGGCATTAATTTCAATTAGTGCAAGTGGGAGTTTGTTGGGGTTTTATGCCCTAATTAAAACCTAATTTCATTGTAATCTCATTTATTATCAATAAAATAATAGAAATCATTTTTTGACTTGGTCAATCAATTTGCTCACATGTTTTATTTTCATGATTATTTGTTTAATATAAACTTCTATTAAATCTCGAGCATATAGCTAATCGTATTTATAGTGACGTAATCACAGTGGAATATAAATATGATTATATGTTCAAAAATAAGTTAGTTCTAAGATTAGTCAGTGCACATGATTTACACTGACTTGCCAATCTACGATATGATCTACTTACACATTGTAGTATTATGTTCTTTCCATAACATTAGCAAAGTAGATAAGATCAGATGTATTTGTTACGTCGGACTGGACCGATATTGACAGTTGATAGGATAAGTAAACATACTATTATTATTATCTATTCTAGTCATATCATATAGGTGACCATAGGTCAATTCAATCTCAATTCTGAGTGGGTAGTATTCTAATTGATTGTATTATTTGAGTTCTTTGACTTGTTCGTTACCAGCTTACCCTACGGACTAGCCCATACTTACATCTTGGGAACTCAGTAGTATAATTGAGTGGGAGTGTTAATCATAGATATGAACATCTATAGCTTTTGATGAAGAAGTGAATCGATGGTTTCATTTTAGTTTGGTTCAATGTGCTAAATGATAGATATCTCATTTCAATAATTAATATTAGTTTACTGAAATATCATTTACAAGGAACTAAGTGTTTTAAGTATAGCATACAAGGAGTTGTAAAACAGTATTTTAGTCTCATCTCATTGTAGATCGTCTATAGATGATTGAGTGACAATTATGGTTGTAACTATGGATAATTAATAATGTATCTATATTGCTTATAGAGTGTTCTATTAATTCAATAGTGCAATTCCGAGTCTTCAGTGGAGTCACGGGGAATTAATAAGTTAGTAAATTTATTTGTTAGATTTATGATAACTTATTGGAGCTTGATTTCATAGGCCCATGGTCCCCACTATACCTTAGATAAAATCATCTAAATAGTCTCAATTAATTGATTTAATTATCAATTAGAATTATCAAAGTTGACTATGTCAATTTTGGATAGTTTCACAGAGTTATACAATTTAGAGAAGAAAAGAGATTTTAGGGTAGATTTATTAATTAAAAAAAATTGGTGTCTATATTAATAAATAAGTGTGAATCAAGGTTCAAATTATAAAGTTAATTTGATAAAAGATTTAAATAATTAATTAAATTAATAGAAAATAATACAGGTCTTTATTTTAAGTCCAATGAACTTATAATTAAATAGAAAATTTCAAGGGCCTATAGCCCATGAGAATTTCGACCTAGGGTTGATAATTGGCTATTATTTTATTAATTTTTTAATTAAAATAAATAACCTAATTGAACCTATAAAATGAATGCTAAGTGAGAGTTGAAATTTAGGTTTTTGAAAGACTTGTTTTTTAGAAAATCAGAAGATCTAGTCTTGATGCTCTAGGTTTTAGATTCTCTCTACAGCATAAGTCATTTTCTAAGCCTCAATTTTTCTTTTCAATTCTTCTTCTCTTTGTATCTATCTCATGTGTTAAGAATTGCCCACTCTAGTCTAGGTGATTCTAAGGATACTTTAGAAGGTTGTGAAGAAAAATTGAAAATCAGTTCAGTTTTTTGGTGATACCCTGTGACAGAAAGGATACAAGGGTTAAAGAAACTGAAGGAATGACTCAATCATTCTGCTGCACAATAATGTAAGTGTTATTATCATTATCTCTGCATGAATTCAATTTTAAAAACATGTTCTAGGTTGTCTCATATTAATTTGTTTAATATAAGATTTACATTAAAATAAACAAGATCCTGAATAAATTTTCCCAACACCCTTGTGTTTTGTTAAATAACAATTCTGACCTTATGTTTTACAAAGTGGATCAAAATAGTACCGTAGACACGATTTTGGTCAAATAAATTTAAAATATAATATTTTCTCAGCTCCTTGATCACCTTCTACGCTTCTCTGTACTCATTACTTTGCCAACAACCCAAGAATTGATATTATAATTGAAAATATTTTGACCAAAATCGAGTCTAGTGTACTATTTTGATCTATTTTGTAAAACAAATTATCTAAATTATCATTTAATAAAACACAATGGCCAATCATGCATTGGGAAAAAATACAGGGGCCAAAATAGCATTTTTCCTTGTTATAATAATGTATAATACATAATATCAATTTTTATTATTTTTTTTATCATTTATATTTAAAAACAAAACATGTTATTTTTTTTATTACTTAATCTAACTTATATAAAATATATATATATATCCATACTAAATAACAACAAACATTATATGTAAGTGTCGTATGTGTACAAATAGTATGAATGTGTAAGTACATAACAACTTAGAATAACATTTCGTTTTTATCAAGAATAAGCAAGTTTTTTCCCAATCATTGATATGTGATTAGAATAATATCATAAATATTTTGTATCTTAAATATAGTAGTTTGTAATCTAAAAGGCTTTCATATTATTTTGAAAAAAAAAATCATAAATAATGTTTTAGTTAATTTTTTTTTTAATATGTTTAAGTCATTATTTATATATAATATTGTTTATTTATTTAAAATTTACATACAATCATAAAAACTTAATAAAAATAATTATTAAGTTTTTTAAAATAAAACTAAACAAACGTGCATTGCAGGTTGTTTGCACCTAGTACATATAAATATGTTAAAATTTTTTTGCCTATTTAAAAAAATATATATATGGGAAATTACCCAATATACTATTTTTTTACCAATTATTTTCTATCGTTACGTCTTTTTCTTTTTCTTTTCATTTTTATAAACTATTTTTTGCAAATATACGGATTCCTCTTTAATCAATTCTCTAATGCACGATTTCTCAATAGAAAACAAAAAAATTGAGCAAAGTAAAAGATTAATAACAGGTCGACCCCTTTATTTTTATGTGATATATTTACATCATTTTTTTCTTCTTTAATTGATTGGACATTCTATCAGTGGCTAACAATGATTGAGTTCTGGCATAATGTGTGCAGAGGAAGATAGGTGTGGTGCAAAGTGAGGGATTTAACACTAGTTTGCTTTAAGTTTTTTCCTATTTTGACACCATTTATCTTTAAATCTTACATTTAAGTCCTTGAAAAATACACAAAATTGAGTACAAATTAATATTTCATGGAAAGCTAAATAAAATTAATTAAAAATTTATAAGAATAGTTAAAACATTCTCACTTTAGGTCCATCAAAACATTTACAACAAATAAAGAAACTCTTAATCAGCATATTCAGCAACTTTTTTAACACATTAAGCAACTAAGATGCAACCTATTCAACAACTTTTATAACCCATTAAGCAAATAAAGAAACTCTTAAGCAACCTCTTCAAATCATTATAAGTAACACAAGCAGCTTATTATTGCAGCAACCTAACGATCTAAAACAACCCATTTAAATTCAACCAAATCAATCAACAACATATACAATAAATAGAGAAACACTTGAGCAAGCTTTTTAGCAACATTTATAAACAATGCAACAACTAGGAAACAACATATTCAGCAACATGTACAATATTCAGAGAATCCTATAAGCAATATGTACAAAATTCAGAGCAATCTTTGAAACACCCAACAAAAAAACTGAGCAACAAAAGTAATAGGAGAGCAAATTAACCTACCAATTGAAATTAGCAAAGTATAATATCAAATTTACCTCCTTTAGATCACTCCTTAAATCCCAAAAACTTGACAATTGCTTGTTTTACACTTTCTTCCAATTGCTTGTTTTATGAATATTATTGCATCAACCTAACAATTTAAAGCAACTCATTTAGATTCAACCAAATCAATCAAAAACATATACAACAAATACATAAACTCTTAAGCTAGCTTTTCAGCAACCTTTATAACCCCTTCAGCAACTAGCAAACAATATATTCAGTAACATGTACAATATTCAGAGCAACTCATAAGCAACGTGTACAAAATTCAGAGCAACATTTGAAACACACAAAAAAAAAAACAGAGCAACAAAAGTAATAATAAAGAAAATTAAGCTACCAATTGAAATTAGCAAAGTATAAAATCAGATTTACCACCTTTAGATCACTCCTCCTTAAATCCCAAGAATTTGGCAATCGCTTGTTCTCACACTTTCTTCCAATTGCTTGTTTTATGAATATTATTGCAACAACCTAACGATTTAAAGCAACTTATTTAGATTCAACCAAATTAATAAAAAAATATATACAACAAATACAGAAACTCTTAAGCTAGCTTTTCAACAACATTTATAACTCATTCAGCAACTAGCAAACAACATATTCAGCAACATGTACAATATTAAGAGCAACCCATAAGCAACGTGTACAAAATTCAGAGGTTAAAATCATATTATAAGTGAATAATCTTATAACTTACCTGGAAGTTGCAGAGATTTGAGTGTTTGAGTTTGATTTTGAAGTAAAAAATCAATAAGATTTCAACCTAAATGCAGATTTTGCTAAGATTTTGTTGGTTTTCTAATTTTCAATGTGATTTAGGTTGATATGGTGATTTGGATTTGACAGGAGAAGATTGATGGTTGCTTTTCGAAGGTTTAAAGCTTCGACAACAACTATCATTGGAGCTGGTAGAGAAGAGAAGATTAGATTGTGTAGATGGGAGAAGTGGAGTTGTGTAGAAGGGAGTGTGAGGGAGAGTGGGAGAAGTGGAGCTGTATAGAAGGGAGAGTGAAAGTCTCAACTGTAGACCGTGTTTCTGAAATAAAAACTAAAACTTATATATTAATGAATTAAATAGTTAATGACCGTATTTTTAAACTAAAAGTTTCCTATTTACGTATATACAAAAATATCCCTATATATTGTATGTATTTGTTAAAAATATGAAAGAAAAGAAAAAAAAATATTGCATAGTTTTTAAATATTTATTTTATTTTGATCTGTTACCTTGATTTAGATTAGTTGTATTTTGAGAATCAAAAGCAGATATTAGGGAAAAAATAAAATTGGTAAAGAATCCAAGTTGGGACAAGTGACATGAATTTTCTAAATTCGAAATAACATCTAAGTATCTTATCTTTTAAAGTGAAAAATATATTCCCTCCGTCCCTTTTTTGAATCCAAAATATTTCTTGAAAAATTAGCCACACTAACCAATTTTGACGTCAACAAAAGAATTCTAAACATTTTTTTCTTCTTTCGATTCCAAGAAGTGACAAAAGAGAATTTTGTTTTCTTTTATAAAACTAAAAAGGCATACATATTAGATTATGTAAAACAAAACTATTCATTTGTAGGGTTGACAACTAGTAGTATATGCTTATTCTACAACTTTAATATTATAAAAAAAGAATTAACGTATCCTGTTACTTTATTATTATTTTTTGTGAGAAGAATATGCATTTTATCCTAACAAATATAGGGTGCTGACGAGTAATTTTACCATATCAAAATTTTAAATTTAAATTAAAAAAAAACAACTATAATTTATCAAAATATAAATTCATAATATGTACAGTCAATTTATATTTAAATACATAATTATCAAAGTCTTGGCTAGGTTTCCCTGGCCGAGAGGGGCAGTCATTTGATGCATGGGATCGTTGGGTTTGGTGCTGTCTCTTTGTTGCCTTCTTATCATGTGATCAAGGCTTAGGGTTAGTTAGTGGTGGGGGTTCGAGATTCGGTTCCGCATGGGCTAGGGGGATGGTGGTTGAATGAGGGTGCAATCAAGGGGTGGTGGTTCTGGTAGGATTGGGTTCAAATCCGACAGATTCAGGCTTGGCTATGAGGATGGCCTATGCTGGTGTGATTTGGTGGGTTGGGTTCATTCACATGGCAGATAGCTTTGTGATTGGGATTGAGGTGTTGTGGTTCTCTTCAATATCGGGTGTTGTTCCCATGTGTTGGTTTATTTTCTAATTATTTTGTTTTGAGTTGTTTTATTTATGTTTTTTATTTAGTGAATAATGCCCATTTCGGGGAAAGTTGTAGTCTCCCTTGTGTGATGGTATTGTAGCCCACCTTGTAAAGTGGTATTTTATTCACTTTGTTGTGTTGGTCCTTGTTAGTGTTCTATGTGAGAGAATTCTAGTGGTTCAACATTATAACAAAGTTAAATATCGGGATGATTTAGACTTTGAGATGAGTTAGATCTTATTTTGATATAGAAATTAATTTTTGTATGTGTTTTGAGTGGTTGATGGTTGTCTCTTTATTAATAATTTTTTTTATAAAAAAAAGTTGCGAATTAGAACATATTTTATATTCTTAATTAATTAGAATATAATATGTTACATTAGAGATTATAAATACTAACGAGGTGATAAATTATATACTTTGTATCATATACTTTTATGAAATTAATTAGAATGTTTGAAAAAAAAAATTAGTTAGAAAGTATTATTAATAACTAAACTAAACAACTACCCATTCATATGCTGGAATATAAGCATTTGGTATTTTATGTTTTGACAGAGTATAGGTTTTTTTTTTTTTTTTTGAGGAGATCTGAGTATAGTTTAAGTACTTTCTATTATGAATAATTATCCTTTGGTATCATGTAATTATAAAATCAGTAAAAAATAGTACTCTAGACACAAATTTATAAAAAATACCCTCACTTACAAATAATTAAATCATTAAAATATTGTATAACAAATATTTTTAAAATTACTATGACAGGTGTCTCTATTTAATTTGATACAGCTATACTTTTTTTTGTGAGAAAATTAAAAATACATTTTAATAACAAGGAAATTTAAAAAAAAAATCACTCTCTTCTTCCTTCGCTTGTCTCCGGCACTGCCATTCTTCTTCAATTCATTGTTCTTCAAAGCATACTAACATTGCATATAGAATGTGTACAATTTTCTTTTCTTCTCTTCAGACGGCGTGCAAGAATGGTCTTCTTGCGCCACCGATCCTCTTCAACTTTCACAATGACAAGATCAAAATGTGTGATTTCTTTTTTATTTTGGCTATTGCTCGTTGATTTGGAGATTGGTGCTAAGTGCGGAGGCGCTAAGCGGTTAACTTTCTTTATCCCCTCTGTATACATAAATAATGTGGTTAAATATAGAAAATGCTAGAGGAAATCCGTTGATCGCAAGGTACGCTTTCAGTTATACTCGCTTTAAAATTTTTGGAAATGTGGAGTACGATATTTAGTTCTTATAGTGTGGAAATTTCTTTAGTATTATTTTGGAAATTGAAGGAACTTTGATATAACTGCTGCATGTCTTAGTTTTTTAAAAAAAGATTCTGTTTAATTCCTTCATTTGCAAACAGAAGGAATTTCAATATTGTTTCCAAATTTGACTGTTTTTCTCAATATCAGATTCCTCTCCATGAATTTCTTCATACACCTTTTTCAACCATTTTATTAATTTAATTAAAAAATTGTGTTTATTGTGTGTAATTTTTACTTATCTTTGGTCTGATTAATAATACTAAATATGGGATCATTATAAGGACTTAAGCTTAGTCAGTTCCCTTTCACTTTTTTCTACTTGTTCTTTGACTTTATGGAAAGGACCGTCTATCCTTCTGTGCACTGAATCTCTTTATTCTGTAGACATAATACATGAAACATTTTTATTGCTTCTTTGTTTTAGAAAAAGTATTTGTATTTTGGCTTCAATAGTATACCCATTAGATATATAGAAGACTTTGTAAGGGTTACTACAATAATTATAATAATGTAGCAATATAGTTACTTAATACAAGTCACCAACAGGTAAATATATTTTTTTTACATTAATTTCGAATTTAATTATTTTTTTTGTCATAATTAATGGTATTTCCAACCAATGAGAAACACTTGTTATATTTAGAAATTGACATGCATTTGAAAAATAAAAAAATTTATAATATTATATTTTCATAAAAAATACACTTTTTTCATCAGATAATACTTCCAAAATGTTGAGAAAATCGAAATTTATTTTTAGAAATATTAATTAACAACTATAAATCGTTTATCTTAATTCAATGGTTAACATTAAAGTAACCATCCATGCATAATAACTAGATTGCACTCATATATATATATATATGCTATATAAAATCTACGTGCAATATGCATGTTTAATTAGTTTTATTTATAAAACTTATTAATTATTTTTATTAAATTTATATTAATGTGATATAAATTTTAAATAAATATCTTATTTTAATTAAATGATTTATTTATTTTTGTTTAAGTTTATGTTTATTCTAATTTTTGAATTTGAGAGTGACAACAACTGATTATATATTATATATTTAATGTAATATTAAATATTATACGTGTATTTTAAATTTAAGTTTCTTGCTAGATTTAAAAAAAAAAAAGCAATTTGTTGCTAATTGACAGTAAATTATATTATATGTTTAATATGATATTATTCTAATATGTGAGTTTAAGTTTAATTAAATTTTATTTAAGTTATAAAACGTATGATTTTAATCTTTTTAAATAATTATCATTCTAAAATATCTCAAAAATATCATATTTTAATTTTTTTAATTATTTATTTTATTTAAGATTAAGTGTTTACAAACTACTGTTAAATATAAGAATATTCTCTTAAATATAAGAATATTCTGTTAAAGTTAACATTAAAAAATAAAAAACCGTTAAAATAAAAAAATTTCTTTATATACACACTTATTATATAAAAGAGATATATATATATATATATATATATGATCATATAAGTTTTTCAAAGATTCAAAATTCTTAAGGTAGGAATCAGGCTGAAGATCTCTTGAATTTTTTTTTTCTTTTAATTTTTCATTATTTTTTTGTTTTGTCCTGGTTTGATTAGATTGTTAGACGATTTTCAAGTTGTGATGCTAGTTATTTATGTTGGTTATTTGCATTTCCTCTTTCTTGCCAAGTAAACCGCATTACCGATTTTATCTTATAATGTTATTATAATTAAATTTTAATCAGGCAGTCTTAAATATTTTGGAGGTTCTGTTCTAATTTAAAAATTTGGGTTCCTAACAAAAAAAAATTTAACTAAAAATTAATAATATTTTCAAATATTATTGTTACGATTATATATTTTACAAAATTAAGCACCAAAAATTCAAACTATTTTATTAAAATTGTTATTTATCGCATTACAAACTTTAAGTTAATATCAATCTTCTACTTAAAAAGAGTCATCCTTCGCACACTTTTTGAAGCAAATTCATCAACCAACTCTTTATATTTTACAGTCTCCAAAACATCATTTTCAATCGCGATCAATGCTAATCCATTAAGCTTTTCTTGTAACATGGTAGACCGCAAGTAGGACTTCAACAACTTCAATTTTGAAAAACTTCTTTCTGCAGAAGCAACTGTCACGGGAATAGTCAACAAAATTCTATACGCAATAACTGTATTAGGAAAACAATCTAAGCCTTTAAAAAACTTTAATATATCAATAGCCTTTAGAAATGGAACTTAATAATCATTCATTTAAAAGTGGGAACAACATTTCATTTCATTTATTTAAAAAAAAAAACTGAAAAGGTAGGTAAATGAATTGGGCCCTTTAGTTTATTGGGCCCTAGGCAATAGACCAAGTTGCACAGCCACATAGCCGGCCCTGATTTTAATTTGTGTATTTGTGGTTATATGTTTATTATGATATGTCCAGTTTTATTTTCCTAAGACATAAGATTATATCTATTATGTTATGTTTTTTCTTGTTTCGTTTTTGTAAGATAATGAGAATTTCGTGAACTTGGATGATGGCAACAATTTACAGAATCTTGATACATTGAAACCTATTTTTTATTTTTACTTCTTTATTTGATCAAATCATTACTAGGAAGAGTTTTTGATATATATATATATATATATATATGACAATTTTTTTTATAGGGTCTTCACTTTAAGTTCTACCGGTAGGGCTCTCAGTGTTTCTCGACCCGTGAATAGTTTTCGACGCGACTTTTTTTATGACCATGTATATTGTAGCTATTTAGAGCATCCTACAAATTTTCAGAAAATTCCAAATAGTTTACAGTATCAAAAACTAGGTTCAAACATATTGTTTTCCACGCGCATAAAAAAGAATTAGTCACGCGTGCAACAACATGTTTCAACCTAGTTTTCGGAATTGTAAACTATTCGGAATTTTCTGAAAATTTGCAGGATGCTCTAAATAGCTACAATATACACGGTCATAAAAAAAATCGCGCTGAAAACTGTTCACAGGTTGAGAACACTGAGAGCCCTACCGGTAAGGCTTAAAATGAAGCTCCTATAAAAGAATTTCCCATATATATATATTAATATTGATTTATATTTAATAGATATATGTTTCTTTGATTAATATTAGATTTTATTGTTACATTTCTATATGTTCTCATTTAGTGTTATATTGTAATTGTAGGGAGTTTCTCAGTCATCCAAGCAGCTGCAGTAGCTTTGCTGGTGGTTTTTTATTGATCTTTTCAGCTTGGACTACCTTTACATTTTATAGAGACTGATTGTTTGACTTTAGTCTCTGCTTTATCTAACAAATTCGTTGTATCGTAATGAATTAGGATCTTCGTTAGAGGATATAAGAAGTTTATTATTCAGTTTTCCTGATACATTCTTAATTCGACATCCTTAATTCATGTACATTGTTCAGCCAACAAAGTTGCTCATGAATTAGTTGCACATACACTCAAAGTAAATGGTAAACTTGTATCGATGGAAGATTTTCCATTATTTTTATTGGATGTATTACACTCAATTTATTTTCAATGAAATGTTCATTATTAGAAAAAAGCCTCAAATCCAACCTTAAACCTAGAAAAATATAACAATTTTTTATTTTGTATAATCTTACCCAAAATCTGAATTTGTTATTCTTCATTCCTGTTTCATATGAATATTTAATCTCATATTTCAAAAAATATTACTTACACAAATTTAACAATAAGAAAAAACCAAGTCGGAGAACCAAGCTTGATCTTCCTGAAGAACATATATCCTAAGCTGGAGAACCCACTGACCATCCTATCACCAAGCATCTGCAAACTCACTTCCAGATCATCCCGTTGCCAAAGTAGTGAACCCATCTTGTCACCAAGCATCTCGCGAACTAACCTTCGGAGTCCATCTCGTGAGCCCATTGGCATCGAAGCCCTTCATTCCAACCATGCACCCAACCTTTGCTGACCTCCGTTCCTACTATGTCAGTGTCGATTTGGTCCAACCAGATCTTTAGTAAGAAGAACACAGAAATGAAGAAGAAAAAGAGAGGGAGAAGAGGAAGCGACCAGGGCCGTCTTAAATATTTTGGAGACCCTGTTCTAATCTAAAAATTTGGGCCCCTAACAAAAAAAAAGTTTAACTAAAAACTAATAATATTTTTAAATATTATTGTTACGATTATATATTTTACAAAATTAAGCACCAAAAATTCAAACTATTTTATTAAAATTGTTATTTATCACATTACAAACTTTAAGCTAATATCAACCTTCTACTTAAAAAGAGTCATCCTTCGCACACTTTTTGAAGCAAATTCATCAACCAACTCTTCATATTTTACAGTCTCCAAAATATCATTTTCAATCGCAATCAATACTAATCCATTAAGCTTTTCTTGTAATATGGTAGACCGCAAGTAGGACTTCAACAACTTCAATTTTGAAAAACTTCTTTCTGCAGAAGCAACTGTCACGGGAATAGTCAACAAAATTCTATACGCAATAAATGTATTAGGAAAACAATCTAAGCATTTCAAAAACTTTAATATATCAATAGCCTTTAGAAATGGAACTTAATAATTGTTCATTTAAAAGTGGGAACAACGTTTCATTTTATTTATTTAAAAAAAAAAAAACTGAAAAGGTAGGTAAATGAATTGAGTCATTTAGTTTATTGGGCCCTGGGAAATAGACCAGGTTGCACAGCCACATAACCGGCCCAAGAAGCGATAACCAGACCTCTATTCTTCCAAGTGTTTTAGATTTTTTTTCTGCTTAATGCTCAAGAAATGGGCTCTTTTGAAATTGATGGAAACCGATTCTCCGACTTCCAATGGCGTGGGGAAGAAATAGAGTGTGTGGGGGAGGAGAGAGAATGAAAAGATTATAAAAAATAGGTTCTTAGATTCATTAAATGTGTTTTTAATTAGTTTTTGTAATTTTACAATAAATTATTTTAAAAATTAAATCGGGCCAATTATAATATGACATTTGTTATCATATTTTTCAAATAAACTTTGATAATTCAAAATACTTAAAATGGAGGATAATTTAGGTATTATTGAAAAATTATTGACCAAAATCGGGTGGAGAGTATATTTTTTATTGATTTTACAAATATAGGCTACTTAAATGGAATTTTTCGTATTAGAGGGACCAAAATTATTCTATGCAAAAACACTTCATATCTTTGCCATCATAATTTTTATTTACATCCATATCCCTTGGCATCATAAATTTTATTTATTACTTTCCCTCGATGCTAGCTCCTTTTACTACATCATAGGGTAAATACCAAACACTAAAATAATAATAATAAATGAGTAAGAACATGTGAAAATAAAGAATAGTTATTTGTCTTGTCGTGTCCCGGCTTCCAAAATTAAGTGTGGTGTGACATAAATGATATTATATAAGTTATAAATATGGAGAATTCTTTAGTTAGTCCAACAAGTGGTGCCCAAAAAAAGTTGCCAAAGGGTCGGGCTATTAAATTTTTTGGTGTTTTTATTATTAAAGTTTTATACCTGATGAATCGGTTATGTAAACCGGTTGTGAAAAAATATGTTAGCATGGTCTAAAAAGTATAGCCAAAACAGTAATTTGTAGTAAAAAAAAGTATACAGTGGAGGGCAATAAAGTAAAATTGGTATTGTGTTCAAACATATTTACAATATTGGGAAAATAATGTTTTGAGGCCACTTAATAAATTTTAAAGGAGTGGTGAGGAATAACGTTGTATCTAAAAGTAATGAATTTCTCAATAACTTATTTGCGCATAAGTAACCTTTTTATGTCGATAAGTAATGTTGACCCAAGATTTGGCCAACTGACACGGAGTCGAAACGTGATTGATATGAATGAATGTATAGAGAAGAACGTAATGACAAAAGTAAATAAAACACAGCAATTTATAGTGGTTCGGCCCCAAGATCTGGTAATGACCTATGTCCACTTAGACTGATATTGATATAAGAATCAGAAGGGTGGTCAAAGAACCAGGGTTCAATGAGTTTCACTAACCTCTGAAGAACAATACAAGTTTACTTGGCAAATTACTATAGTTTCGAGTGATTCAAAAGCCCAAAGTCCCTTCCTTTGAGCTATCTCTTGCTATTTATAGGCTCAAGGAGGGTTACAAAAGATTGTTACATATATTTTTTCCTGAATAATCGGATACCCAGAAGATTGTATGAGATAAATTCGGGATTCATAAAGATCTTCCCATAAATGTTGCCTTGTACACGGAACCATCGACCAGACTGGTCACAGGTAAGACGGGCTTTCCCTGCTTCTACGGTGTCTTCTGGTCGATGCTCTAGCAGACGCTTCCTGATGTCAGCCATGTGTCCAGAGATTACTGGCCACGTCACTAATTCTAATTTATTGGATAACATTTGCCCCCCAAAGTTTATTTACTACGAACAGTAAATAAACTTTTGGACGAACGACCCTTCGGTAACCCCACCTGACGTGTCAGAATCCTTCGTGTGTTCTTGAAAAAAGCAACCCACTTCTGTCTAATCATGTCTTTTCAGTTCCCCAGAAACGATTTCGACGGCCATCCCGTTTCCCCATACTTCGAAAAAGGAAGACAAATGATTACACTTTTTTGATATCAGAAACAAACTTATATAAGACTGTCGAAGCCTCTTCTTTCTTTTTACGCACGCCATTGTCTTTGCAGAAAACCCTAAAAACTAGAGCTTTAAACTTCTCCGGAGACCGTTTTCTTGCGCTTCCAAGACTCAGACCGTGGGCTCCTTAATCTCCGAAGACCTTTCTTCCACCTCTACGATCACTCTTCTCGGTAAGTTTTCGAAATCTCATGCTTCTAATTTCTCGCGGTGCATGTTTCTGATGGTGTACTGTTTAAGTTTTTCCGTTTCTGGTTTAAGATGATGGTAGACAGAATGTTTTGTAGGCACAGTAGAGTTACGAGTTTGTTTAAAATCCAGGATCATGCTTTTTAGGACGTAAAACCGAAGTAAAATTTCGATTTTTAAGCTAGTTGAAAAATAAATTTTTCCCGCCTTAAGGGGAGTTGAAAAACTTTTTACTTTCACCCTTTGATCCGTTTTTCAAACTGTTCGTGTAGAAAGATTTAGCTTTTTGTTAGAATGCTGTTGTATAAAAGCCTAACTTTTATACTCGACCAGCGTTATTCTAAAAAGCCTTTTAAAAGTTCCACATCCTCACCTCCCCATTCTTCTGTTTGCAGATTTTAATGCCAGATTTGTGGGGAGGTGAAAGACCCATCGACGAAGACCTTCTCGCCCAGCTGCTCGAGGGAGAAGAACAACCAGCTGACTGTGTCCACGAGATTCCTTTCTCGCGATCCTCTTCCAGACCCCAACCTTCCTCTCCAATGGCTCGCTCCAAGTCTTCTGCCAAGAAAAGACCTGAGTCCGGAAGCAACCCGAATTCTCCTGTCCAGCCTGATTCGCAGGCTCAGGTTCCCTCGACCAGTGGTCGAGAAAATCTCGTTCCTGACCCTAATATCCAAATTAGGGCTCGCCCTCGTCATCGGAATCCGCCTGATGTCGTGTGGTATACTTCCCCAGCCAGTTCAGTGACCCCTCGAATGGTCGCTAACTGCTTCAGAAAATTCCCCCTTACGGGGGTAACCATTATACGTCCTACCACAGACCAGAGGGCAAACCTCCCAGGAGGTGCAAACAACGCCTAGTCCCGGTATCACCTTGAGGCGGGAGCTTACCTCCCTCTTCATCCCTTTTTTGTGGGGGTGGCCAACTATTTTGGTGTCGCCCCCTTCCAAATAACTCCAAACGGATATAGGATGCTGGCCGCACTTCATATTCTGTATAAACTTAACAAATGGCCAGAACCTTCGCCCCACAGGGTCAACTATCTCTTCGACCTTAAGTCTAACCCACAGCACAACGGGACGGGCTTCTTCCAGTTCTGCCACCAGGAGACCGGCCGGACGTTCTTGAGTGGCACTACCCATATATCCAACGTGGGGCACTACAATAGGGAGTATTTCCTTACTCCAGACATAACCAGCAACAACTTGGCCTTTGCCTGAGGAGGTAGGAGCTTGTCCTTGACTGGTCGATACTTTAACCTAAAGTGTTTCCTTTTATTTTTCTCAAACTTTAATCTGTTTTTCAGGCCCTTGGTTACGTCCGACCCCAACACCAGACATGGTGTTGAGGTCCAACACTCTGGCCAGGATGTCTGATGCAGCAAAAAGCGTCAAGACCCTGATAACTGAGAAAAACTTGAGGTTGTCTGGCCTCCTGGCTCCTCGCCATGAATTTAGAGGGTCCGTGGTGGACGAAGCCATTGCCGAGGGGGTTCCCGAGCAGCAACCTCCTGTACCTCCTCCTCAAAGGAGGCCTACGGGGGTTACAATCAGGGAACCCACGGGCAGCCCTTCCGCAGAAAGGCCTTCTGCTCCCCAAGGCAAGGGGAAACAAAAGGCCAGAGAGCCTATTGTTGACTTGGGAGAATCCTCCGACGATAATGGTAAAGTTATTTCGCTTTTAAATGGTTTGCCAATTCCCTGTCACTTGTTTGCCGGGGAGGGTAACTTTACATATGCTCCAAATCTAGGGCCATACTTCTTCATGCCAGATAATGAGTATATGACTAATAGAGTCAATAGTGTAGCGACCAGTAGTTGTAGTTCGGGTATTTACTTTGTTACCTCCTTTCAGTTGTCTAACATACTTTCACCTGCCTCCTTTTTAATTAACTTGCTATGTTTATTTGCATGCAGATATGTCAACTCCCAACATCTTTGACATGTACCAGGCCGAGGACGAAGAGGAGGTTCCTCAACTCCAGCGGAAGCCTAAGAAGAGAACTGGTGAATCCAGCCACGACCCTCCAGCCAAGAAGGGTCGAACAGAAGACCTTCCCCAAGACGTGCCAACTGGGCAAAGTCCTGCGCCAACAGGGCAAACTTCTACCCCTCCTCCAGTTCCTTCCGAGCAGAAAAATGCTCCTGCCCCGCCGAATCCTCCAGCCGTACCTGCCAGAGAGCAGCTTTCTCGTGAAGAAGTTCATGGGGCCAGACTCATGAGTCGTGCCATTCGATCTGCCAGGGACCGCCTTGATCGCATCAGCAAAGGCGACCGTGTTAGGGCCGCAATGGTCCAAGCTGAAGAGCTGCCATTCGACCAGATCCTGAACAGGGCTCTGAACGAAATCTCCAGCGTAAGTACTTCTTTATTTTTCAAGCTTTAGTTTTTTAGTCCTCATGATAAGTTCTAACTCCTTTTTTTTATTTACAGGCCTTGCTGTCTGCCACTACTGCTCGTACTCGAGCCCAGGCTTACCTCGAGCAGGTCGAGGCGAAAGCCATCGAGAGGAATCAGGTGAAGGCGGCCGAGGAGCTTTCGGCTGCTGAGGCCAGGCATGCCAAGGAGTTCGAGGCAGTGGCCCGAGAGAGGGATGCGGCGGTGACTAAGCTGTCGGAGGCTGAAGCTGCGAAGGACGCTGCAGTCAAGTTGAGGCAGGAGTACCGAGATTTCAACAAAGCCCATCTTCGCGAAATCAAGCATCTGGGGGAGGTGCTCAAGTCTAAGGATGAGGCTATTGTCACCCTCGGGGGCAAGGTGAAGCAATTGGAGCTTGACAACTCCAAGAATCTGGAAAAGTACAAAAGGACGACACTCCGATGTTTCTACAATTTCTGGAAGCATAATCAGGGTGCTGACTTTAGCTACCTTTCAGAGGAAGTCAGAACTGCGGAGTGGGCTCGATGCACTGCCCAACTGGCCGAAGAGGAGGCAAGAGCTGCAACCCCTGCCACTCCAAGCGTCGCTGGTGTAGAAGAAGAAGTTGTTGAGGACGCGACTAACCAGGATGCTGCCCAGGACCCTCCGGCCCCGAATGCCTCTTGAATTCTTCTCATTTATTTTTCCTTCTTTCCTTTACACGACCCACGGGTCGTGATGTAAAAACAATATTTTTGTTTTAAACTTTGCTGCATGGGCAGTAAATCTTTTACTTGAACAGTTACATCCAAGCAGCGACGCTTGCGGTGTAAAAGCTTTAATCTTGATGCTATAACATTTTACTTATTATAACATTTGTCCGAATGACCGAACTTAGCATAGTACTTTGGCATGATTTAACAAAACCTAAATTTTGAAAAATACTCTAAGTACTGTATCATGCTTTCACTTATTTTGTTCATGTGTTTACATACCTTGAGAGTATGCTTTGCTATCGATGTGCCTTATATGCCCCCCAAGTGATCGAGGAGCTTTTAGGTCCTTGGTCACTTGCCTTGACCATGGCCTGTTCGAACATTCCTGTTCGTTGTTAAAAAATAATACTTGTAATACAACAAAACAACACACGTAATGAACAAATACTTGCAAATGTAAATTCACAAAGGTTGGCAAGAATGACTGGCTGCGCACAGTCCCTTATAATCTCGTATTAAAATGGACTAAACATGTCTTTACGAGTGATTCTATAATAGAACCTTACATATACGAGCAGTTAGCCATACAGCGTGGCTAACCCTCTTTGCAAAACTTGTAAAAAAATTGAATTTTTTTTACACAAGCCAGTCCTTTAAAAAGGACTGTTTATTGATAATACTTGCGCATGTGTTCTCCATTCCAATAGCGTGGAACGAGATCTCCGTTTAAGCATGCAAGTTTATATGTGCCTGGGTGAAGGACTTCTTCAATCTGGTAAGGTCCTTCCCAATTAGGTCCGAGTACTCCAGCAGTGGGGTCGCGGGTATTTAAGAAAACTCGTCGTAGGACTAAGTCTCCGATGTTGAATTTTCTTTCTTTAACTTTGGAGTTAAAGTACCGGGCGACTTTTTGCTGGTAAGCAGCAACTCGGAGTTGAGATTTTTCTCGTATTTCGTCGATTGTGTCTAGTGATTCCATCATTAACTGGCTGTTCTGATCTTGGTTGTAAGTTAAGCGCCGATGTGAGGGGGGATCTAACTCGACAGGCAACATGGCCTCATACCCATAGGCCAAGGAAAATGGGGTATGGCCCGTCGCTGTTCGGTGGGATGTTCTATACGACCATAGGACTTCAGGCAGCTGTTCTGGCCACGCTCCTTTAGCTTCTTCAAGCCTTTTCTTCAGGGTGTATTTGAGAGTTTAGTTCACGGCTTCGACTTGCCCATTCTCTTGGGGGTGTGCGACTAAAGAAAAGCTTTTAATAACTCCATGCCTTTCGCAGAAATTGGTGAATAAGTCGCTATCAAACTGGGTCCCGTTGTCTGAAACTATCTTTCTGGGTAGACCATACCGGCACACAATGTTCTTGATGACGAAGTCAAGAACTTTCTTGGTCGTGATGGTTGCAAGTGGTTCAGCTTCAACCCATTTGGTGAAGTAATCAACTGCTACAACTGCGTACTTTACTCCGCCTTTCCCTGTGGGCAGGGATCCAATCAAATCTATCCCCCATACTGCGAAAGGCCACGGGCTCTGCATCTGTTTTAGTTCATTTGGAGCTGCTCGTGGAATCTTGGAGAACCTTTGACATTTGTCGCATCTTCGTACATACTCCATCGAATCCTCGTTCATTGTTGGCCAGAAGTAACCTTGCCTTAGAATCTTCTTTGGAAAACTTTGCCCCCCAGCGTGATCCCCACAGAAGCCTCCGTGAACCTCCTTCATCAGTTCCTTAGCTTTTTCTGGTGTAATGCACCTAAGTAGTGGCATCGAATATCCTCTTCGATACATAACACCATCGACCAGTATGTACCTAGCGGCTCGCCTCTGCAGAGTTCTAGCTTTGTTTCTATCTGCTGGCAGTGTACCATTCGTCAGATACTCCAAGTAAGGCGCCATCCATGTATCTTCTAGGCGAATCTCCATATTGGCTTCGGCTGTTTCTATGCTCGGCTTACTCAGTCTTTCTACTGGAACTATGTTCAAGGTGTCTGCATCCTTCGCGCTTGCGAGTTTAGCTAAGGCGTCTGCATTTGAATTTTGGTCTCGCGGAATTTGCTGGAGGGTGTATTTTGTAAACTAGGCCAGCAAATCGTTCGTTTTATTCAGGTAGGCCATCATCTTCAAGCCTCGCGCTTGATATTCTCCCAGGACTTGATTCACGAATAGCTGTGAATCACTATAGATATCAAGCTTCTTAATGCTCATATCTTTGGCCATTCTTAATCTAGCGAGGAGCGCTTCGTATTCTGCTTCATTATTTGACGCGGTGAAGTCGAACCTGATTGCGCAGTGAAATCGATGCCCTTCCGGTGTTATCAATATCACTCCCGCTCCTGCGTGGGATTCGTTGGATGAACCATCCGTGAATAGCTTCCACGAAGGAGTTTTTTCTTGAGGCATGGGCGCTTCAGGCTGTTCACACTGCTCACTGTCTGGGAGTTCGGTGAATTCCGCAACAAGATCGGCCAGGACTTGTCCCTTTATTGCTGCTCGCGGTGCATAAGTTATATCGAACTGCCCTAGTTCGACTGCCCATTTTAACAATCGCCCAGCCGCCTCAGGTTTTTGGAGGACTTGCCGATGGGGCTGGTCGGTTAGAACTGTGATAGGATGGGCTTGGAAGTAAGGACGCAACTTCCTGGAGGCTAGTATTAAGCAATATGCTAACCTTTCGATTGGCGGATATCTTAATTCTGCACCAATTAGCCTCTTGCTGACATAATAGACTGCTTTCTGTACGCCTTCTTCCTCTCGTACTAGTACCGCACTAGCAACAACTTCAGTAATTGCCAGATAAATAAACAAAGTTTCTCCTTCAATAGGTTTTGACAGAATGGGAGGTTGCGCCATATGAGCTTTCAAAGCCTGGAATGCTTGCTCGCAGTCTCCCGTCCATTCAAACTTCTTATTGCCCCTGAGTAGATTGAAGAAATGGACACATTTGTCAGTTGATTTGGAGATGAATCTACTCAGGGCAGCGATCCTTCCGGTCAAACTTTGTACATCCTTGATTTTCTCCGGCGACTTCATGTCGATCAGGGCTTTTATCTTGTCAGGGTTGGCTTTGATTCCTCTTGAATTTACTATAAACCCTAAAACCTTCCCTGATGCGACTCCAAAGGAACATTTGAGGGGATTCAACTTCATCTGGTACCTGTTTAACACATTAAAGCACTCTTGTAGATCCCTCACGTGTCCTTCTGCCTTCTTAGACTTTACCAGCATGTCATCCACATACACCTCCATGTTTACACCGATCAGCTCTTTAAACATGTGGTTGACTAGCCGTTGGTAAGTCGCACCTGCGTTTTTCAGTCCGAAGGGCATGACTTTGTAACAGTATAAGCCCGTATCGGTCTGAAAGCTGGTGTGATCCTCGTCAGGGGGATGCATGCTAATTTGGTTGTAGCCTGAATATGCATCCATGAACGAAAGGATCTCATGTCCTGCAGTCGCATCGACCAGCTGGTCGATCCTTGGGAGTGGGAAGCAGTCTTTTGGGCAGGCTTTATTGAGGTCTGTAAAATCCACACAGGTCCGCCACTTGCCGTTTGGCTTGGGGACCAGCACTGGATTCGAGACCCACGATGGATAGAACGCCACCCTGATAAACCCATTCTCCTTAAGTCTTTCGACTTCTTCTTTCAAGGCTCTTGATCTATCTTTATCGAGCAACCTTCTTTTTTGTTGCACGGGTGGAAAAGTTTTGTCTATGTTCAAGACATGGCTGATTACCGCAGGATCTATTCCCACCATGTCTTTATGCGACCAGGCGAAAACTTCCTGGTTCCTATGCAAGAATTCCACCAATGCATGCTTCGTGGTAGGCACTAAATTTTTCCCAACCTTCACGACTCTGGTCGGGTCTTTTTTGTCGAGTTGGACCTCCTCCAGGTCCTCGACGGGTCCAACATTCTCTTCAAAATCCCCAAAGCGAGGATCCAAATCTCCATCCTCGCTTTGGGCAACACCCTATTTGGTGACTTCACCACCTGATTGGGCTTGCGCATCCATTGCCATCCGCAATCGGTCTGGGGTAGTGCTCCTTGACGTTCCGCTTTTTGCCTTTGTGATTGAGGCGTTGTAGCACTCCCTGGCTTCCCTTTGGTTTCCTAAAACGCGTCCTACCCCCGCGTCCGTTGGGAATTTCATGGCTAGGTGCCACATAGAGATGACGGCCCGTATATCAACCAGTATGGGCCTCCCGATAACGGCGTTGTACGCCGAAGGACAATCGACCACTACAAAGGTGGCGAGTAATGTCCTTGTTGCAGGCGCTGTACCCGTCGTTACTGGAAGTTTGATCATTCCGGCTGGGGCGAGTCCTTCTCCAGAGAAGCCATATATCGTCTGATTGCAGGGCTCCAAGTCCTTTACGGACAATTTCATGTGTTCCAGTGTTGACTTATACAGGATGTTCACTGAACTTCCTGTATCTACTAGTACCCTCTTTACCATCATGTTAGCCATTTGGATGTCCACGACCAGCGGATCGGAATGTGGGAATCGGACATGCTGGGCATCGCCATCAGAGAAGGTTATCTCTCATTCCTCTGACCGGGCCTTTTTTGGTGCACGGTCCTCCACCGTCATCATCTCGATGTCCTGGTCGTGGTGCAGAGTCCGAGCATATCATTCTCTGGCCTTTCCGCTATTTCCCGCGAGGTGCGGGCCTCCACAGATGGTTAAGAGTGTTCCAGCTACAGGGGCAGGCTGTAATGGTGGTGAGCGTTGGCGTGTGGACGCCTGCTCGTTGCCACCTGGAGCTTCTCGTTGGGAATTTCTCGAGGCCCGTACGTACCATCTCAAGTGTCCTTGTCTAATAAGGAACTCGATTTCGTCCTTTAACTGGTTGCATTCGTTAGTGTCATGTACGTAGTCGTTATGGCCCCGGACCGCAGAGCCTAACTTTGAGTCTCTCCTGTTGCCAGGAGGGTACCGACCTCTGTTCGGTAGGTTCGGCCCATCATCCCCATGGCGTCTAGGGTTGCGAGGCTGATGCTCGGCCTTATTCTGCCTCTGTTGCGGGGGATTACCCCGAGCAGCTTGAGATGGTGGCTGCGCCTCAGGATCCTGTGGGACATCGTCATGGGGCATCTGAGGCTGCTCGGGCCTTTGCGGACTTGAAGGTTGAATCGGTGGGCTCGGATTAGGACCTCTCTGGGGTGGCCCATTCACCGGTTGGTCAGGCTGCGAAGCAGGTGCAGCTTGATTTCTAGCCCATAGCAAGGCTGCCTCCAGGGCTGCCATGGCTTCACTCTGGCGGCGATCCACCTTTGCTTGCCTTTCGCTCAATTCTGCGCGCTGCCTTTCAATCTCCCGCTGTTGCCGCGCCATAACTTCAGCGGCAGTCTCCTGATTGGCCCTCAGATTAGCCAGCTCTTCCTGAAATGCGCCCAGAGTACTCTTCAGCGTCGCATCGTCCATTTCCTCCTCTTCAAAATCCAATTGCGGCTCATCTTCCGCTATGCTTGCAGGAGGAGGAGGAGGTGGCGGGTTAGCTGGTGCAGCGGCGGCCGCCTGCCCAGTTTTCTTTCCTGCTTTCGCCATTGGTTTTCTTAACAGCAATAAATCAATCTCTCAATGAAAGCACGAGAATGTTGACCCAAGATTTGGCCAACTGACACGGAGTCGAAACGTGATTGATATGAACGAATGTATAGAGAAGAACGTAATGACAAAAGTAAAGAAAACACAGCAATTTATAGTGGTTCGGCCCCAAGATCTGGTAATGACCTACGTCCACTTAGACTGATATTGATATAAGAATCAGAAGGGTGATCAAAGAACTAGGGTTCAATGAGTTTCACTAACCTCTGAAGAACAATACAAGTTTACTTGGCAAATTACTATAGTTTCGAGTGATTCAAAAGTCCAAAGTCCCTTCCTTTGAGCTATCTCTTGCTATTTATAGGCTCAAGGAGGGTTACAAAAGATTGTTACAGATATTGTTTCCTGAATAATCGGATACCCAGAAGATTGTATGAGATAAATTAGGGATTCATAAAGATCTTCCCATAAATGTTGCCTTGTACACGGAACCATCGACCAGACTGGTCGCGGGTAAGACGGGCTTTCCTTGCTTCTACGGTGTCTTCTGGTCGATGCTCTAGCAGACGCTTCCTGATGTCAGCCACGTGTCCAGAGATTACTGGCCACGTCACCAATGCTAATTTATTGGATAACAATTAGTCTTGTCATGATTTTATATATTTTTGTGTATTTTTATAGTTATTTTGTTGTAGTTTAATTATTTAAATTATTGTGTTTAATTAGAAGTAAAAAATGTGTGTTTTATTGAAACTAAATGTTAATTTAAATTAAGTTTTAATTAATATTTTTAATGAATTAATATGATTTATTTTATAATTGAAAATATTTGATTTTGATTTAATTTATGTTTATTTTGTAGGGAGTATGTTGTATTTTTCTTGGGCTTTGAAAATAAAGAAAAAAACTGACAAAATGGTGAGTCTGAAGCTGGGCCTGCCTCCAGCTGTGGCCCAAAGCTTCCCATCTAGCAACTGCCCCAGCTCCTTCCCACCACGGGCCCGCCAGCACATCTTCTGCCCAACCATCTGGGCCACCTGCTGCACCCAACCCAGACCGAAGCCCAGCTGAAGCCCACAGTTTCTCCAACTGCCAGCCGCGTGGCCTAGTCAGCCCAAATGCCACCCAGCAGCCAGCAACCTGCCACAATCCACCAAGCCATTGTTGCTTTATTTCTTCTTGAGCCCATCAAAGGCATTTTGTCCCTTTGTCCCTAAAATACCAATATTTTTACTCAAACTTTTCTACATATTTTACCCCAAAATCATCATTACACCTAAAATTTACCCATATTTTCCATATTATTATTAATTTAATCAATTTAATTAATTTAAATTGATTATTTTAATACTCTCATTTTGGCTATAAATAGGGAATTTTCAAGACCATTTTGGAGTGCTTATTTTAGGAGGTTTAACACTTCAATTTCTATACTTTCAAGACCCTCCATTCTCTTCATCTTTTTCTTCTTTTTGGTCATTTTTTCTATGAGTTTTTAGAGGAAAAATTTGGGGGTTTCTCCTCCAAATTTTCCTATTTATGTTTGTAATTTTTTGGTTTGTAATTTCTATTCTAGTTATGAGTTTCTAATCTTTTTAAGATTATTAAGGTGATGATGAAACAATATGTAACTAAATAGTATTTATTTTGTATGTTGATTTCCCATTTGTGCAACAAAGTTTATGGATTTTTATTTTTCAAATATCTTCTTTCATCTTAAATATCATGTATTTTTTAATGTTAGCACATATTTATCCTTTGTTCTTCATTAGTGCAAAATCATAATATTTTTTGATTAATGTGTGCCATTAAATTGTGCACATCAAATGCTTAGAACAAAAATATTATGTTTTGCCTTATAAATAATATTCATTGATTTATTTGTTGTTTCATTAGGTTGATTCACATTAACTACTTTGAAATTATAATTTTAAAAGTGAATATAAATCCTATATTTTTATAAAACCTTGTGCTTAAATAGAATATCTAACTTGAATAGGTGATGGTTTGATTAATTTCTACTATTACTAAAACTTGGAAATCAATGTACTTATAAATATAATTGAACTTATATTTTGTGGTAACTATTATCTTAATAATCTTTCTTTTACCATCTTGATTTATACTATTAAGTTATTTTTATATATTGTCTTTAAGTTCTTTATTATTATCTTTTATTTTATTTTCATTATACAAAAATTTCATCGATTTTTGGAGCTAGGTTATAATTTATTAATTTTGATTTAAAATAGTTTTTTTTTATTTTAGACAACTCCTTTGGGTTCGATCTCGTGCTTACACGAACACTATATTTCATATACGATTCGTGCGCTTGCGAGTTATAAATTTTTAAAAAATACCCGTTTTGGGTGCATCACCCTACATGTAGCACCTATGATATACTATCCAATTTCTTTGTGGGAAATACAAAGACCATCTTCACTCCCCTACGCTATTTTTTAACCGTAACACCTTTCCTATTCCCATTCTCTATTGCTCTCTAAAACCAAAAACCCAAAATTTTGCCCCTTCCAAAAACCAGAAGGATGAGGTCCAAAATCTACGCTACTGCAAAACCCTAATTTCTCATAAATTATAGAGAACACAACGTTGGATCATAATCATAAACATTGCTCTATTATTGAATGAAAACTTTAAAAGAAGCATGCTTTAATAAAAATAATTAGGCCCACTTGATCTTCCTCGACTATATGGTCCCCACGAGTACATCATGAAACTCTTAGGTCCCACTCGCCACCAACCTCTCTATCTTTAATTGCCTGAAACAACAACATCAAAAAGGGTGAGCTTCTAAGCCCAGTAAGGAAAATACAAAAAAAGAGTTAGTCATATAATCATTTAATCAACATATCATAAATTTTACAAGCGTCATAACAAAACTTATTTATACTAATCATACAACATCATAAAACCCTAGGTCATATCATAACCTAAGTCATAATCATAAATCATAATCCAAATCATAGTTCACAGTCATAAGTCATAGGTCATAATCATAACTATAGCTCATAATAACAAGTCAGATATAATAAAACGATAAGTACTTATACAGGGGTGGCAACTAAGCCCGGACATAAGTCTGTCATACACTGGACATCAACTTAGGTCCGTCATACATCATTGGACACCTTAGGTCTAGACACACTTACTCCTTTATTGTACCTGAAATGTTAGGTCATACAAAACATAAGCTAGATCATAAACTGAACTACCTAATTTTTCTTACCAAATTCGGGATATTGAAGACAAGTGCGGGAACAGAACTCCTAAAACCAAACATAAAGAAATCATAAGTCTTCTAGAGTAAAGAAGATGAAGAGAAGATCCAAACCATCAGAATAAGAATTACCAAAAACCTCAAGTTTAAAAGAAATTGAACACCTAACCAAAAGTCATTATAACGAGTTACGATTTGAAATAAAAGGAAAGAATAAGAAAAAAGAAAATAAACTAATCCTGAAGATTAAAAGTACTTTAGATAGCTTAGGGTGTCATTCTATACCTCAAACACCGAAATCACTCCAAAATCTTACTTCCCAAGTGTTTAGAAAAGCTTTAGATTTGAAAGCTTTAACCTCAAAACCCTAGTGTTTCTCTCTAGAACGAAAATAGCAGCTTGAAGGCTCTGAAAAGTGCTTGAAAGATAATGAAAATGGTTGAGTGAAGGGTCCTATTTATAGAGTTCAAGGAGTGAAACTAACTCCCATTTCAATGAATAAATAAATGATTAAAATAACATTTTTCACTCAAAAGATGCCCATAACTCAGTCAAAAATGTTTAGGAACAAGTTAAAGTTGTTGAGGGTTGTTTCTGGCTTCAGATTCCACAAAAATTCAAAATTGGCCACTGCAGCCGATATATCGCCTCCTATAGGTGATATATTGCCTGCACCATAATTTCGAGGGTCCGTGGTTTCATTCATGCTAAGTCGACTTATTTCTCCGTAAAAGCATAAGCGATATATCGACCACTAAAGCTAAAATATATCGGCTTATTGTTATATACTAAACCACGTTTTTCCACATTTAAAGCACACTTAAAGTTGTTTAAACTACTTTGATAGAGTAGTATGAGATTCTAGCATCTGAGGGAAGGTTGTAGACTTCCTAGACTTATCCATGATTATTTTTATTCATCTAAAACCTTAAATCTTTAATAAACATACATGTGACAAATGTCACATTCTTCATTATTCTATCACAACCTTAGGTTATAATAAATAATATTCCTAGGGTTGTCTTCATTAATCAAACCTTATGATAAAATTTATATTTCTAAACAATAGGCCAAACTTTATAAAATCCATAACTAGGTCTATGAGTTCTTAACTAAATCCCGGCTTTGAACCAATATCAACGAAAACTAAAATACTACCACGTAAGATAATACTATCTAACTAAGTAAAAATCTGAGGCGTTACAATTCTCTCCTACTTAAAAGAATTTTGTCCTTGAAATTTACTTACCAAAAATCTCGGAGTATCGCTCCCTCATATAATCCTCCAATTCCCATGTTGCCTCTCTTTCTCTTCTATTGCTCCACAAGATTTTAACCATAAGGACACTTTTGGACCTTAACACCTTAGTTCTCTGCTCTAGAACACGTAATGGCCGTCTTCATAACTGAAATCTTGATTTAACTCCAGAGCCTTGTAATCGAGCACATGGGATGGATCTGATATGTATTTTCTAAACATCGATACATGAAAAAAATTATGCGTTTCAGCTAATGATGGCAGTAAAGCCAACTGATATGCTACATGCCCTACCTTGTCCCATATCTCAAAAGGACCTATAAACCTCGGGCTTAACTTTCCTTTCTTTCTGAAATGCATAATCCTTTTCATTGGAGAAACTTGGAGAAAGACTTGATCGACTACTGAAAACTCAACAGTTCGCCTCTTAGCGTCGGCATAGCTCTTCTGGCGACTTTGAGCGACAACCATTCGTTTTCTAATCTTTTCTACTGCCTCAGTTGCTTCTCTTATAGCCTCAGGTCCTAAATATCTTCTTTCACCAACCTCATCCCAATGAAGTGCTAATCGGCATTTCCGTCCATATAGCATCTCATAAGATGCCATGCCTATTGTTGCTTGATAACTGTTGTTGTAAGAGAATTCTATTAGTGGAAGATAATTGCTCCATGATCCTGAGAAGTCTAAAGCCCATGCCCTCAGCATATCTTCTAATATTTGTATGGTACGTTCTGACTGACTATCGGTTTAAGGGTGAAATGTCGTAATTAGTTTTCACTCAGTGCCCATTGCACGATGTAGACTTTCCCAAAACTTTGATGTGAAAACCGATCCTCTATCAGAGATTATCGTCTTTGGAACTCCATGTAGTCTCACTATCTTTGCCACGTAAAGTTCCGCATACTGCTCAGCGTTATAAATTGTTCTTCCTGGTAAGAAGTGAGCAGATTTTGTGAATCTATCTACTATCACCCAAACAAAGTCATGCTGCTTGGTGGTCCTTGGTAATCCCGTCACAAATTCCATCGCTATATCTTCTCATTTCCATTCGGGAATCTCTAATAGTTGCAAAGTTCCAGCAGGTCTCTGATGTTTGGCCTTAACTTGTTGACATGTAAGGCATTTTGCTACAAATTTTTCTATGTGTTTCTTCATCCCCGACCACCAGTACATTGTCTTGACATCGCTGTACATCTTGGTCGATCCCAAGTGAAGTGAATACGGAGTAGTGTGCGCTTCCTTCGTATTACTTTCTCTTAATTCACCACTTTCGGGCACACATACTATGTTCCTATATCGTAGCATGCCTTCTTTTGTCAAGGAGAAATCATAATTCTCTGAGCTTTGTAGTGCTACCTTCATCTTAAGAAGAAACTCATCCTCTTGTTGTTTATTCTTTATTTCCTCCATTAGTGTTAATTTGATCGTGAGGTCAGCTAGTTGTCCAATTATTAGCTCAATTCCGGGCCTTTTAATATCATCTTGTAAGTTTTGAGCTATCCCCTTAAGTGTTGATAGGTTTTTCTAACTCCGCCTAGTAAGTACGTTTTCCACGACATTAGCCTTTCCAGGATGATACAATATCTCACAATCATTGTAATGACCCAACTATTTCTAAGACCTTGGACCATTAAAACTACTAGACATAGCCACTATTTTTGAGAAAACATACATAAGGAATATTCATAACTGTATTAAAAACTCCAAAGTAAATATTCATAACTTTGGCTTGTGTACAAAACTAAATGCGGAAAATACATAAAAACATAATTTAAAGAGACTAAATAAAAATAACGTCGTCCTCAAATCATCACGCAGTCCATCGAATCCCTTCATCCTCACAAGCCAAGCTACCAAGAATCCTTCTGCCACCAAATCTATTTTCCTGCATCACATAAAAAAATAAAGGAGTGAGCCTAATGCCCAGCAAGGAAAATCTACTAACACATATAAGCATAAAACTATACTATAAACATATGACTATAAATAAAAACAAGTATTACAATGGCCATCATACTTCTTGGGGCTTGCTAGCTAGGCAATCATATGCCCATAAATTTACGGGGCTAGTTATCTAAACAAGTCATATAAATTTATGGGGCTCGTTATCTAAACAAATCATATGCCCAAGGAATATATTATTGGGACTTGTTATCTAAACAAGTTATATGTTTGTTACCTAAACAAATTATATGCTTGTTGGCTAAACAATTATATGCTTGTTCTCTAAACAAATCATATACTAAAGAACTAAAAACATACCATACATAAACATATCAAAACATAATAGCACATAAAATCTATCCTATTTTCCTTACCAACACCGGGATATTTGAGAACAAGGACGGGATTTGGAACACTCCTAAAACCAACAATAAGAATGGTGAGTATTTCTAAAGAAAAGAGATGATAAAGAAGAGAACTAAACCACCAAGAAGAAGCTTACCGAAAAGACATCTTAAGTTCAAAGAAATTAAATACCCAACCAAGAATCGAAAATAACGAGTTAGGATTTGAGTAAAGAAAACTAAAGAACCATACATAAATGAACTTAAGAATAAGAATACCTTTGGATGTACTAGAATTGATCTACACCTCGATATTGAAAACACACTTTATATCTCACTTCCCAAATGTTTATAAAGCTTAAGATGATAAAACTTTTATCCCAAACCCAAGTGTATCACTCTATAGTAACCCTAACAGCTTGAAGGCTCTGAACACAACTTGAAGAATGAGAGAAATGGTTGGGTACTAGGTCCTATTTATAGAGTTCAAGGTGTGAAAATATCTCCTTTTAGCTTGAATAAAATAATGAATATTAATTGAAAAATATTTGAATATCCGTTCAACAAGTGCTTAAGACTCGGTCAAAAACATTCAGAGGCAAGTCAAGGGTTAAGGGATGAATCAAGCTCGGTTTCTACAACGTTTAAAAATGTAGTCCTAGGGTCGATATATCGCCCACCCTAGGCGATATATCGCCTGGCCCTATGTTCCGAGTGCTCGTGGTGTTGTTTGTGCGAAGTTGACGTGTTTTTCGTATCTCTCATGTGGCGATATATCACCCCTATAGCTGCGATATATCGGCATACGTTGAAATATTAGACACATAATTGCACTTTATCAGCTAAATTTGAATTGGATAAATAGATTTGACTGAGTCATAATACGATTTTAAAGCTGCTGGAAGGTTCTAGAGCTTCTAGATCTTTCTATTATTAAAATTATTCATAAAAAATACTTAATTCCTTAATATTCATGGTTATGACAAGTGTCATGATCTTATTAGTTCTATCTAAACCTTATAGTATAATAAATGACATCTTTATAATCAGCTATATTAATCAAACCTTATGTTATAATTAATATTCTTAAACTACAGGTTAAACTTATAAAATCTATAAGTGTTGCTACGAGTGTTCAACTAAGTCCCGTCTTTAACCAAAAACCACAATAACTATCATACTTAACTACTACTAGCTACTACTACTACTACTACTATCTAATTTGCTAAGTAAAGTTCTGGGACTCTACAATCATAGTCCTTTACTAACTCCATCCACCTTTGTTGCCTCATATTGATCTCCTTCTACGTAAAGAATTACTTTAGACTTTTGTGGTCCGTATAGATTTCACAATTTTCTCTATATTGATAGTGCCTCCAAATCCTTAGAGAGAAAACCAATGCTTCTAATTCTAAGTCATGGGTCGGGTACTGCTGTTCATACTCCTTTACCTGTCTCAAGGCATATGCTACCACTTTTACATCTTGCATTAAAACGCATCCAAGTCCCTGCTTCGACGCATCGCAATACATTACAAACTTGCCCTTATCATTTGGGATGCATTGAACGGGGGCTGACAAGAGCTTGTAATTTAATGTTGGGAAGCTTTCTTCGCATTTCTCTGTAAATAAAAATTTTTGTTGCTTCCGTGTCAAATTTATTAAGGGTGT
This sequence comes from Humulus lupulus, assembly GCF_963169125.1. Lineage (NCBI taxonomy): Eukaryota > Viridiplantae > Streptophyta > Magnoliopsida > Rosales > Cannabaceae > Humulus > Humulus lupulus. Next base: position 204,140,345 of record NC_084793.1, read on the forward strand.
ACTTATTTTGGAGAACCCTTCAAAAAATCGTCTATAATATCCTTCCAACCCCAGAAAACTTCTCACCTCCGTGGCACTCTTGGGTTTAGGCCAGTCCTTCACTGCTTCGATCTAGCCAGAATTCACATTTCATAAACTTAATGTATAATTGATGACTTTTGAGTCGTTCCAACATCAATCGTAGGTGTTCTTCATGCTTGGCTTTTTCCTTTGAATAGATCAATATGTCATCTATAAACACCACAATGAACTTAACCAGGTAGTCATTAAATACTCGGTTCATAAGGTCCATGAACACGACTAGTGCGTTCATTAAGGCAAAAGACATTACCAGGAATTTGTCCCCAAGATGAATAGCTCGATCGGATGAAACACTTGTATACAAGCTCACGTAATTGTATCTTTAACTCCTTTAATTTGGTAGGAGCCATTCTATTGTGAGCTTTCGAGATTGGTGCGGTCTCAGGTGCCAATTCTATTTCAAACTCAATTTCCCTACTCGAAGGTAATCCCGGTAGATCTTCTGGAAACACCTTGGGAAATTTGCATACGATATGTACACCCTTTGATTCAAGCTGCATTTCTTGTGTTTTGTCCACCAACTACCTAGAAACGCTTGACAACCACTATTGATTAACTATTGAGCTTTGAGAGCTGAGACTATTGGTATGCGAGTTCGGTATACTTCTCTGTTAAAGGTGAACTATTCTTCACCTTCTATTTGAAAGTTGACTGTCTTACCCTTACAGTATATCGTTGCCCCATGTTTAGCTAACCAGTCCATGCCTAAAATTACATCATAATCCTTAAGGTCTAACTCGATCAAATCTACGGGTAACTTTCTTCCTTCGATTCTAACTACAATGCTACGCACCCGTCTACTAGATAGCATTCTTTCCCCCAAGGGTAACTCCGTGACAAACTTATCTCTAAAAAGTTCGCATGGTTTTTCTAAGCTATCAATCATATTCATAGATACAAAAGAATGAGTTCCTCCTTAATCGAATAAAACATTGCATAGTTTACCAGAGATAGTGACCTGAGCTGTTACCACAGTATTACTAGTTTCTGCTTCACCTCCAGTAAGAGCAAAAACTCTGGCTGGCATAAGCTTGTCATCTATCTTTTGTTCCTTCAAATTTAGACAATCCTTTTTAATGTGCCCTTCTTCTCCACAATTGAAACAACCTTTTTGTCTTATATCGGCATTCTTTTGAATGTTTTCTCTTGCAGATAGGGCACTGGGAATATTCCACTTAGGGCTTCCTATTCCCATTACTTTCTGATGTAGTCTTCTTCTTCTTGTCGGCTTTTTGATTTTGATCACCATCATGTTTTCGTTTGTGGCCGTTCTGTTCATTGTTATTCTTTTTGGCATCCCTTCTAGTTGTGCCTTCCTTCCAAATCCTTTCTTCTTCCTGCTCAGCTTCCAAGGCTACCTATTATATTACTGGATAAGTGGTTATTCCTCGAATCAACTTTGCATCACGACCTATCATAGGTTTGAGTCCCTTCATGAATTTTTGAATTCTTAGCATCTTTGTAACGTCCAAAATTCCCTAATGTGGCTTAATGCCTGGATTAGGGGGCCAAGAGGGCCATAATTGATTTAATATGCAATTATGTGATTATATGCATGACTATGTGAGTTATACTATTATATGATGGTAATTACATGCATGTGGACCCACTTCTTATTAGAAGGGCATTTTCGCAATTTTGTCCCATTAAGGGCATATTTGTATATTTATGTGCATGTATGTGATATTTGGGTGAGACCACGTTGTTATGTGGATATGTTTGAGCTATTCGACATGAGATGATCCTAGGATGCAAGTTAGCGGTTTGGTCATAATGGGGTTAAATTTCGGGCTCGGGGTGAGCCTGGGGTTAAATTGGTAATTAACACATTACCGGGAATGAACGGGTAATGGGATACGATTTAATAAATATTTGATGATATTAGGAGTAACGATAATTGGAGGACCTTAATTATGATTAACAAGATAGGTGGGAAATGACAGTTTTTCCCTTGGTGGCTTTAAAGTCTTTAGGAGGCCCTATGGGCGATTTGGTCATTTTGACCATTAGGTATGTTTAAAGTTAAGGAAGGCTATGGAAGTAGACTAAGGCAAAACAAAGCTTTCCTTTCATCACTCTCGATCATCTCTCCCTCTCCTTCTCGGTTTGGAGTTTTGAAGCTAAGTGGAGAATTGAAGCTTGAGAGTTTAGGATTGGATTGTACTAACTGAAAGGGGTTTAATTCAAGTTTGAGGTAAGGATTTTTAGCTTAAACTTCAAGGTTAAACTCTGTTTTTGAGATAGTTCATAAACTTGATATCTTTATTGTAAAATTGGATATTCGGTGATGTTTCAAGTGGTATAAAGCTTGGGTTTTGATATTAAGATGGTGATAATGTTGTATTAATGTTTGGTTGTGTTATTGGGGATTTATTGGTGATATTTGGCTGAGTTTGAATTGAGGAAAATGCAGGGGAGATGGGTTCGTGGGGTCAAGTCGCGACCGAGTTCATGCAAGTCGCGACTTGAATGCATCCCAGCGCCTCCCCTAGGTTCTGTCGAGTAGGCACGACGCGACCCACAGGGGCAAGTCGCAGCCCGCCCCTGACACCCTAGACAAGGGGGCTCTCTGTCTTGGGGGTGCGCCGCGACCCTTGGGGGTAGGTCACAGCCCGCCTGTCCCATTTGTGCCATTATGGGTTTTTAATGAGTTTTAGGCGCAGGTTTTCATTTCTCTAAATTCGAGATTGAATCTACTAACCGTTTTAGTAGGATTCGAGGTCCCGAAAGTGGGATTATAGTCCATGAACCTTTTATTACTTATTTTATTGATGGAATTTCATACTTGGTTATGATTAGGTGACTGCTAAGGGGCCTAAAGACGGATCGTTCTCAAGGGTCGTTCTTTTATTATTTCACGCTCGAAACAAAGGTAAGAATACTGCACCCAGTATGTGACAGGAATGGTTATTGATGAGGCATGTTTAGTGCTCTATTTATGGACATTCATTGTAAATTCATGGAAACTTTGCTTACTTATGAATGGCACTGACTTATTAGTCAGAAACGACATTGGTGTTTAGTATTGGTCGTGAAGTTCTGACTTATCAGTCATGATCGGTAATAGTACTGAGCACTGGTCATATGGTATTGGGTTATGAGTCAAGAGCGTCATTAGCATCATTAACGTAGGCCGAAATTATTAGATCTAATCAACATGAGCATTAAATGCTTGACCGACCTATTGGTCGAAGAAAACTAAAGCGCTTGTCTAGTCTGAAGGCTAGTGTTGAGGCTCAAAATTCCACGCCCTCGAAGGATCAAAGGCACGCACTAAGGCCCCATAAGCACTTAATTACGTGATGGGGCCGCGAAGCCCTCGGGCTCCCATTGTCCCGCACCAACCACGTACCTAGCGAAGCCACGCCTTAGTTGCACCTGATGGCCTCGCTGGTGGAGCGTCTCGCTGGGCGTGGTGGCCTCGCTGGTGGTGGCCTCGCCGCACATGGTGGCCTCGCTGAGGGTGGCCTCGCTGGTGGTGGCCTCGCTGATGGTGGCCTCGCTGGTGGTGGCCTCGCTGATGGTGGCCTCGCTGCACATGGTGGCCACGCTGATGGAGCGCCTCGCTGAAGGTGGTGGCCTCGCTGGTGGTGGCCTCGCTGCACATGGTGACCACGCTGGTGGAGCGTCTCGCTGGGCATGGTGGCTTCGCTGGTGGTGGCCTCGCTAGTGGTGGCCTCGCTAGTAAGGCACCTCACGAAATGGTGCCCCAACCATGCCTCGGCCGCGCGCATGAGGTCCAGCACCAAGTGGCCTCGCGAGATGGCGTCACGCACACGCCTATTCTTCGCCCCTAACACTTCAAGTGGACGTCTCCTCTAAGGGTCAACCATGACTTCGACATTTAGAGGGAAAGGCCTAAGAATAATTCAAAAGGATCATGTTGGTACAATCTTGTACGGGGTACGACCGTTAAGACCGTACGCATGATCCTGACACTCTTGATAGACGAGTAGTTGGAGCATTAGGAAAGAGGACAGAATCGACACCACTACCTCCTGCGCCACTACACCTGCCACTACCCATCAGACACGGGTACAGACAAGTAGTGGAGACATCCTCCTGACATCTGCTCCTGTACGGGATGTACGACCACATCCTCTGAAGCCACTCCCCTGACACAGTACATATGTACCACTTGGTCTCCTGGACCACCATGTATCTAAGGCCATTAGAGCCTACTATAAAATGAACTCTAAGACCACCTGAAAAGGGGTTGGAAATTTTACTGTAGCAGAGGTTTGAGTGTGAATGAAAGACTGAATTCTCCATTATTGTTCTATCATAGTTCTTGAGTTATTGTTCAAGTTTTTACAGCTTTCCGATCAGTGATCTTAATTTGATAATTTTTCCAACTTAACTTCGTTGACGACTTCTCACCGTCAACAGCTAGTTACTTAGAGCCAGGGCTAAAAGGCTCAGGTGACTGAAATGTCACATGGCTTGGGGCGCGGTACCCCAGTGAGACTCATTAGTCATCTATTCAGAGAGACTAATCAGTCATCTATTCAAAGAGACATATTAGTCATCTATTTAGAGAGACTTATTAGTCATATATTCAGAGAGACTTATTAGTCATCTATTCAGAGGGACTTATGAGTCTTCTATTCAGAGAGAGTTATCAGTCATTTATTCAGAGAGACTTATTAGTCATCTACACCAGAGAAACTTATTAGTCATCTACCTAGAAAGACTTATTAGTCATCATCTGATTAGGGCTGTAAGCCCCATAATCATTTAATATTATTTGTATACATGCAGTAATAAGTTTTCTTGCCGAGCCTTGGCTCAGAGGTGCTATGTGGTGCAGGTAAAGGGAAATAAAAGCTCACCCAACCTTGAGGGGAGATCTTAGGTGGCAATGTGTACATATGCGACCGCTTGACCACCACGACCAAGGTGTCTCTTAGGGAGACTAGGGTTTAACCCTATTTTTGCCACTTAGGTCGACGAGTTGTAACATTTATACTGTAATGGCCATTTTGGATTGTAAATAACTTTATAAACACTTTTATGGGCCCATGTACAGTTTAATATTTTAAATAAAATATATTCATTCCTTTTGACCGAGATTTTTTTCACCCTGGCCTGTTAATAACACCTAGATGCACATTTACAACCTAATGAATCGTTTAGTGAGTTAAGCACTATTTAATACACAATGTCACGGTCTTGGGATATCCAGGGTGTTAGAACTTGGTATTGGAGCGTGCTAAGGTTTAAAGTTCGTGTAGACTGACTGGGCATGTACACTTGACGGTGAAGACAAGCTCGACTCATGGTTCGGTAACTATTTATATGGTTATGTGTTTAACTGCTTAAATAGAATATAAATGCTTTACATGCATGCATATGATACACTAATAGGGCTGGCCCTTGATTACTACATGATGAGCAAGAACGTGCTTATTAGCACTGATATTGCTAGAACAAGCTTATTAGCATTGTTAATTATTAATTTTTTAATTGCTAAGTGCTAAATGCTAAATGTTATGATCATGAATCAACATGTTTATTGATATGATTGTGGAACATGGATGAATATCTGCGTGATCTTGGACCGTGAGGCGGCAAGAGGTTTAGTTATCACTACCTAACTGGGTGTATTGATTATTGCAGCAAGGTATAAGTTGATAGTATGATTCCAAGGCAGATAGAATCATGAGCTGGCCATGATGATTAGGGCCAGAATGACAGTCAGGGTCAGGAAAATGACCAGAGTCAGATCCCTCAGCCAGCTCCTGATAATTGGCATCAACTGTTTGCTGATTTACAAGCCAGAGTTATGAGTCAGGAAGAAGAAATCCGCCTCCTGAGACAACAATAGGTTCATGTAGGGAACATTTTGCCAGAGGCACCACCTGTAATGGTGCCAACAGATGAGCAATTTCCAGAAGTTGGAAGTAAATGGGAACCTCTTTATGAAAGGTTCAGGAAACAGCACCCTCCAGTTTTTTAGGGTAGTGCAGATCCAACTAAGGATGAGCATGGTTACCACCATCCTTTACTTTATGAGGGTGACTGGTAATGAGAGGGTGGCATGTGCCACATACATGTTTCAGGAGGATGCCCGAATTTGGTGGGAAGTGATATCCCATACCAGAAATGTAAATGCCGTGAGTTGGGAAGAGTTACAGACTCTGTTCAATGAAAAGTACTATAATGATGCCATCAGGGCTGCAAAAGCTGAAGAGTTCAGCAAGTTGTTTCGGGGAAGTCTGTTAGTGACTGGGTATGCCTTAAAGTTTGAAAAATTGGAAAAGTTTGCAATGGAATTGGTGCGCACTGATGGGACCAGGAGGGAGAGGTTTCTCCAGGGGCTAAAGCCTAGAATAGCTCGAGATGTT